>NW_003519383.1:0-47046 GCF_000190715.1 Dictyostelium purpureum
ATTTTTTTATTTTTTTTTTTTCGTTGAATTTTATTTTTTTCTTTTTTTTTTTTTTTTTTTTATTTTTAATTTTTTGTATTTTACAAAGGCAGTTGCATGATTTTGATTTTTATTTTTTTCTATATATACCTTTTTTATTAATAATTATAATAATTATCATTTTTTGTTTGTTGGGGCTCTTAATTATTTTTATCATTTAACCAATTAACATAAATATTTTTTTTTTTTTTTTTTTTAAATTTAAAAAAAAAAAAAACTTTTAAAAAGATGATGATAATGATGGTGAAGGGCTATGGTAAAAATCCTAAAAAAAAAGGACGCGTTCGCACTTTTTTATTTTTATTTTTTTTATTTTTATTTTTTTATTTTTTTATTTTTTTTTTTATTGCAATTATATAGTTACACACACAATTATTTTTGTTGACATGACATCATTTGTAACAATTATTTTAAAAAAAATTGGATTGAAATAAAAAAAATAAAATGGGGTCCCAGCTAGCAAAGATTTTTAATTAAAAAAATTCGTTTGGTGTTTTGGTAATTAAACCAATCAATGCTATATGTAAATATTTAATTAATTTATTTACTTTGACATAAATTTTTTTATAATATATCTTTGTAGCTTCTTTTTTTTAAATTGGATTGAAATTGAATGATTTGAAAAACATTAATGCGAGTAATACAACCTCATTACATTATTGCAACACAAATTAAAACCATCACTTTATTTTCAGACTGAAATAATAGTGAATAAAAATATAAATGACAAATAACCCCATTCATTTTAAAATATTATCATTGTTTTGGAATAACTGACCCTATTTTTATTATTTTCTTTTTTTAATAAAATTTTAAAATAAAAAAAGAAAAAAAATAAAAATAAAAATAAAAAAATAATTTTTTTTTTTTTTTTTTAAAAATTTTAAACAAACATAAAATTTTTTTATTTTGCAAAATAAAAAAAAAAATAGATAAATAATCGAAGGATTCTTTCAATTATTATTTTATATTATTTTTAATAGTAATAGTATTTTTATTATTTAGATAGTATACTTTTTTATTTTTTTATTTATTTAAAATAGTATAAAAAATAATCTTTTTTTTTCTTTTATTAAATATATAAAAGTTAAAAAAAAGTATATCAATAGTAAAAATGGATCCGTTATCACCAAAAGAAATGTCAGGTGCCACAAAAACAACACCATCATCACCAACCACTGGCACAAAAAAACCAATTAAAAGATATTTACACAACTATGGTAGATACTCAAGTGTTTATAAAAATAGTTTTGCCCTTTGGGCCGAAAAATGGTATAGAAGAAGTATTTCAATTTCATTGATTTCAATTGTTCTTGTTGTTTTGACCATTTTATTCCCAGTATTAGCAATTGTTGCATTGGCATTCGATATGTATCATTATAAACGTCGTAAAGGTTTAAATTATGTCAGAATTTTATCATTTTTTGAATCTTATCTTTTAATCGAAGCCATTGCCTTATTTTCAACATTTTTAATTTATGCACTTTATATGGTCTCTTTAGTATTTGCATCTGACCCAGAACAAAAACGTTATTTCCGTTGGAATTACTGGTATCAAAGTTGGTGGGGCGGTAAAATGCTTTTTGGTTGGAGTACTTCATTATTAGGTATCCAAGTAGAACTTGAAATTGATGGCAATGTTAAAGAGAAGTTTGTTGCTCCATACAATGGTAACATTAAACAAAGAATTGCTGATTCTCTTGGTGTTGGTCCAAAAATTGTTTTCTCAAGACATGCTAGTTTTGCAGATACCCTTGTTCCACAGTAAGTATTGAATATTTATTACTGCCACTTTTTTTTTTTTTTCATTTATTAACCCTATTCATTTATTATAGAGGTATTTTCTCACAATTTTATCATATGAGATACATTGTTAAAAAAGAATTACTTTGGGATCCAGCTCTTGATGTATCAGGTTCAAGAACTCCAAACTTTTTCCTTTTCAGAGATGCTGGCACAGATGGTATGGATGTTGAAATGGATGCAATTAGATCTATGGTTTCAGATTTCAAGCCAAGTGAACCAGATGTTACTTGCATTTGGCCAGAAGGTACTAGATTCTCAAAATCAAAGAGAGAAAAGGTTTTAGAAAGTTTCAAAAAGAAAAATGACACTAAAAATTATCAATTGGCTTCAAATTTAAAACATACTTTGTTACCAAGAGTTGGTGGTGTTTTAGCTTTATTAGAATCAAACCCATGTGGTGATATTGTAATTATAGTTTTATTTTTATTTTACTTTAAATAATAATCATATTAATACTAATAATTTCAATTTTTATTATTATAGCTTTTCTGTTATCATTTTGGTATGGAGGCTTCATCCAATTTCTCACAAATGATGAATGGCGAATTATGTAATAGAGTTGTAAAAATTAAATTTGAACAAATTAAATATAAAGATATTCCAAAAACAAAACAAGAAAGAATTGATTGGTTACTTAATAAATGGGTTGATATTGATAAATGGGTTGCCAAACAAGATGAACTTTATCATGCCGAAAAAGGAACATTAAAACCAAAGAAAAATTAAATCATCAAATTATTAGAAAAAATTAAAATTAAACCATATTATCATAAATTATAATAATAAAAAAAAAAAACAATTATATTTTTTTTTTCCACCAAAAAATAACCAAATCGGATATTTTCTTTTTTTTTTTTTTTTTATTTTTTTTTTATTTTTATATTTTTATAAACATATTAAAAAAATAAAAATAATAGTAATAAAAAAAATAAAAATAAAAATAATAACATTTTTTTTTTTACAAATATTTTTATTTTAAAATTAAATATCAAATAATTTTTTTATTGTATATATCTTTTTTTTTCAAAAATAACGACATCGCAAAATATCTATAAATTGGGTTGAAGCATACCTCCCTAAAAAAAAAAAAAAAAAACTTAAAAAAAAAAAAAATAAAAATAAAAAAAAAAAAAAAAAAAAAAAAAAAAAAAAAATTTTTCAAATTTTTTTTTTTGAATTTTTTTTTGGGGTGGGTGCAATTTTCGTGTCTTAACTATTCACACATAATATTTCACACACATACACACCACACATACACACATTAAACAAAACAACTCTCCATTATTTCAAATACTATACATTGTTTTTTGATATTAAATTTATAATTATATTATTATTTTTTTTTTTTAAACTTATAAAATTGTATATATAATATAAATTTAAAATATATGTAAAGTTTTTTTTCTTTAAATATCTTAATGGACTATAGTAATAATTTAAATATAACTAGCACAAGAAGAAATAGTAATGGTGGGGTAACAATATTAACAAAATTAAAAAATAGCAGTGGCAATAATTCCCCAAATATTAGTAGTAGCAATAATAATAATAATAATAATGCAACAAACGAGGCAATTGAAGAGCTTTTAATAAAAGCAGAGGAGGAGAATGAAAAAATTATAAAAGATGAAATAATAAATGAAATAAATAATAATAGTAGTAATAATAGCAACAACAACAACAATAATAATAATAATAATAATAATAGCCACAGCCACAGTGAAGAAAATGAAGATACCGAAGATTTAAAATTAGAAGATGTAGAGGAAAATAGTGACGATAGTGGCAGTAGTAGTAGTATAAATAGTAAAAAAGAATTTGCAAAGTCACTTGAAAGTCATTTTTTTTCAAACTACACATATTATTTAAAGTTATTAGAACAAATAAGAAGGGAAGATAACAGATTTGACCATAGCATTGGTTTTAAAGTCGTTATGGAATACACAAGATTTATTGTTTTAAAGGTGTTGGAAAAAGATGAGAAGGATCAAATAATTATAGCGCCGCCATTAGTTGAAACTTTTTGGAAATATCACATTTTAAATACCGAAGAATATGAAAAGTTTTGTGGTTTAGCAAATTTAAAAATTCATTATTATCCTCCTAATCACTATGATAGGGATCATATTGTCACAGGTTATCAAAAAACTTTAAGCCTGTATAGATTGTATTTTAAAGATTCAGAATTGGATACTTCAATTTGGGTTAATAATATTTGGGAAAAATCACCTATAATTTCACCAAGGGTACAGGTTTTACCAATTATCCAACATGTTAATAGCAATGGTAATAATTCACCTCACCAGCCACAACATCCACAATTACTGCAACCACAAACACAATCGGTGCCCCAGTATCAACTCCAAAGCCAGCTTTCAAAATTGCAACAAGTGTCACAACCTTTAATATCTAGTTTATCTCCATCCTCTTCACAAATTCAGCAACATCAAACTCAGTCTCAACAGTTATTACAACAACAATTACAAATAGACCATATAATTCATTTAGAAAATGAAAATTCAGGCCAAGAGTCAAATATAGGTTCATCACCAAATTCAGCAACTACATCACCATTATTATCATCGATACCAAAAAAAAGAGGAAGACCACCTAAATTCCAGGCACAAACCGCCCAACAAATCAATAATATCGTCGCCAACATTAGCGGTAAACCAACTTCATATGGTGATGGATTTTCTCTAAACGAGAGCATCGATTACGAAAATGAAGCGATTAATAAAAAAAATAAGAATATTAATAATAGTAACATCAGTAATAGTACAATAAATTGTAATATAAATAATGATAACGATTCAACTAATAAAATAAATTATTCTTTTAATAACAATAATAATAACAATAGCAATAATAATAATAATAATCAAACAACAACAACAACCACAACAACAACAACAGCAAACATTTCAAATAATAATACACCAAATAAAAAATCTAAAGGTAATCAATCAGATAATCCTAAATGTACTAGATGTAATGAACAAAGTGCATGGAAACATGATAAAAAGAGATGGTGGTGTAAAAATTGTAAAAAATCATTTACCCCAGGAGTAAACCCCAAACCATATAATAGTGTCGCTAATATTGGCCATAGTGGTGGCGGCGGTTTACTTATGTCAATCAGACAAGACCAAAACTTTCACTCTCATATAACTCCAAACTCATCAAATATATCACCAAATAAACAAGAAAATTTTCAAAAATTAAAAAGTTATATTAGTGTTATAAATAGTGAATTGGAACAGCAACATAAACAGGATAATAAAATAATACAAAAAGATATTAGTGGTTATGGTGCAAAAAAAACAGATCTTGATGATGAAGAGGAGTACGATTATGACGAAGAAATGGTTATAGAAGAAAATAGTAGTGGTAGCAGTAACAACAGCAACAGCAGCAATAATAACAATCTTGATGACCCAAATAAAGAGACAGGAGGTTTTACCGTGTTTTTAAAGGATGCAAATGGTGTAACAAATATTAAAGTGCTTAAAAAATATACAGTAGAACAACTAAAGCACTTGATCAAACGTATAAAAGGAGTCCCAACAAACCAACAGTATTTAGTATATAATAACAAATATATTGACAACACTTGTCTTTCATCAACTTTAGAATCACTTGGAATGGTCAGGGATAGCACTGTTTATTTAGACTTAAAATAAACTAAAAACAACAACAATAATATAAAATACAATAATAATTTATAAATAAAAAATCGAATCAGTTTAAAAATATAAAATAAAAAATCATTGTTGTAAATATAGCCATTGTTCAATTTATTATTTTCTATTATTTTTAGTTGTAAAAAAAGAAAAAAAAAAATATAATTAAAAGTTTTTTATATTTTATGTTTATTTTTTATTTATAATATAATATAAAATAAAAGATAAAAAAAAAAAAGATGGGAATGTAAATATTTGTATAAATTATTGAAATATTGGATTGTTTTTTTTTTTTGTGATTTTTTTTATAATTTCTTTTTTTAATTGAAATATATAATAGAGAAAAAAAAGAAATGGTTTATTATTTTTATTCATCATCGCCTAGTACCATGGTGAATTGAGTTTGAGCATTTACAGATAGAGATCTACGTCTTTCAAAGGTAGTTTCTTGAAGTTTTGATAAGATTGGTAATTGGGGTAATGGTTGTGGTGATTGAGGTGATTGTGGTTGTACCCATCCACTATGGTTCATATTTACATTGTTATTATTATTATTATTATTGTTATAACTTGGGCTTGAGGAAAAACTAATTGGTGACATTCTACCATTTTCAAAAATATTACTACCTGAAATTTTCATAAAGCTTGGTGGGGTGTTTCTTAAAGAATTATAAGGTGAGTTTTGGGCACTACCGCCACTTGATGTATTAACACCAATACTACCACTAGAATTGTTGTTTGTTAAATTGAAAATATCAGGAGCTGAATAGGAGAAGCCTTGGAATGCCATTTGGTCAGATTCAGATAGATTTGAATTTGTTGTGTATGGATTAATTGGTTGGGATTGCAAAGTGCAGGCAGGATCAAAATAAGATAAATCTAATGGACCTATTAAATGGGGCTTGAATGGTGGGTCGACTTCTTTATTTAATAGTTTGGACCAATTCATACTCTTAAAGAATGGATGAGCTTTGATTTCCTCGACATCTGACTCACCAGATCCCAAACGTTTTGTGGGGTCTCTGTTTAATAAAAGTGATATTAGAGATGCTGCATTCTTTGAGATATTTGGTGGGAATTTTAATGGAGATGATAGGATTAGTTTGGACATTTCGTGTGGATCTTCACTATAGAATGGTGGTAGGCCGGCAATCATTTCGTAAAACAAAGTACCTAATGCCCACCAATCAACGGATCTACTATAGCCAGTACCAGTAATAATTTCGGGTGCTACATATTCAGGGGAGCCACACATTGTAAAGCAATATTGACCTTCTTTTACATCTTCTTTACATAGACCTAAATCTACTAAACAAATATTACCATCCAAGTCCATCAAAAGGTTCTCTAATTTCAAGTCACGATAGATTACACCATGTTCGTGGAGGAAACCGATAGCCAACATAATTTGCGATATATAAAAACGAGCTGTCTCCTCGCTAAAAGTTTCTCTTTCCGAAATATGGTAAAATAATTCACCACCTCCGATGTAATCTAGTACCATACACAAACTATCTTGTGTTTGAAAAGAGTACTTTAAACCTACGATGAATGGGTGATAATATTTCTTTAATAGCTTTCGTTCAGTGAATGTATGTCCTACTGCGTTCATATTTAAACATCTATCTTTTTTTATTATTTTCATTGCATATAATCTTCCTGTATCTATTTTTTTAACTAAATTTACTTGACCAAATGCACCTCTACCAATCATTCTTAAATATATAAAATCGTTAACTGAAACTTTTTTCTTTTTTTTTTTTTAAAAAAAAGATCGTTAATCGTTAGAAAATTATACTTTAAAAGAATTAATAATAATAAAAATAAAGTTTTTACATACACCAGAATTTGTAAAACTTAATTTAACATGAATTGAGACTGATGGACTACCATTCAATGGGAACCATTGATCACAAAATTGTTTTTTGAATGTTAAAAATGGAATATAAACTTTTCCTATTAATTTAGCTAAGTTAGTATTTACACCACTTATGACAGGACTTCCCATTTTTACATCATTATTATTTTTACTGCTACTATCGCTAATATTGGTTTGATTAAAATTACCTTGCCAAATGGATAAAGCTAATACGGACTTTGATGAAATTACATCACTTATTTTTTTGAAATATTTCAAAAAAAAAATTAGTTTGATATTATTTTTTTTATGATTAATGAAAAAAGGTTTTAAAATACTTACAAGGTATATCCTTCATTCCATTCGATTGGTGATTGGTCTCTAACAATAATTGAAGATGTTTGTATTGATTGTTTTTCCAATGAAGCTAAACAATAAATTCTAACAGGTTCGTCTATTTTCAAACCTTTTATACTCTTTAGCGAGAAAAATAGTTGAGCTTGATTTTCTAGAATATCTTCATTTAAACTCCATGCATGTTCTTCTTGCTGTTTTTTGGATAGTAACGAATTATAAATATCTTTAAGCATTATATGATTTTATATTTTATACTTTATATTTTATATTTATATTTATATTTTATAATAACAACAGATTTAAATAAATAATATATATATTTTTATTGTGGAAAACAAACTTTTTATTTACATAAAAAAAAACAAAATAAAATCTTTAGTTTACAACAACAAAAAAATAATAAAAATAAATAAAGCTATTTCTTTTTTTTTTATTTTTTTATTTTTTTTTTAATTTAAATTTTGGGATAATATATAATAATATTTATAAAAAAATATGATATGAATATTGAAAAAAATATTTACAAAAAAAAAAAATAGATATATATAATAGTTGATTAAATTGATCTGATTCAACACAACAAAATAAAAAAAAAATAAAACACTATGTGATCTATTGTTATTATTACGAGGTTATATGGATAGTAATTTTTTTTGGGATAGAATAAACATTTAAAAGAATTTGGTTGTTGTTATTGATAATTATTATTAAAATAATAATAAAAAATAAAAAAATAAAAAAAAAAATAAAATATAAAAAAAAATTTAAAAAAAAAAAAATAAAAAAAAAAAAAATATCCACAAATTTTTTTTTTTTTTTATTAATATTTTACTTTTTCCAAAGAGATAGCATTAAGATTTTAACTATTAAATAGAATCAACCCCATATTAATTTTTTATTGACAAACACAAATTTAATTTTTTTTCCTTTATTCATAATAATTGATTTATTTGAAATCTTTAATTTAGCAGATTGCGAAAATACACATTATTACAACTTCAACAACAAAGTACTTTATTTTATCAATGGGTGTTAAATTTGTAAAAAGAAAATTCTGCTATATTCCAAAAAAAGTAAAAAAGTAAAGATACAATATGCACACATTTAGATTAAGATTGAAAATTTAAAAAAAAAAACCCATTTTAATTTTTTCCTACACAGAATATAGTTAATATTAAATTTGATCTAAGGGATAGTTTTTTATTATTAATAATGATAAAGAAAAATATCTATATTTTCTTATTATAATAATTTTATGATAAAAAAAGAAAGAAAGAAGCTTATTTAAAGAATTTCAAACAATCAATAAACAACATCCAAACTAAAATTAATTAAGAAATATGATACAAAAGCATCAAAGGTCGAAAAGAAATGTGAAAAGAAAGATAAATATGGCCGTCGTCATGACTACCCTTCTCCAGCCACCAATTATTCAAATGATGGTTATAAACAAAGAAAACTTCAATACAAAAACCAATCATTACAAAAGAAAACAGTCATCTTATTAACAAAACTTCAACGTATCGATTCAAAACTTTAATTCTTTAACCCTACCCAGTTCCAGCCCAAACCTATTCATACTATCTTTTTTTTTTTTTTTAAAAGTGAATCATACTATCAACAGGTTTCTCCAAAACCATATTATCCACAACAATCATATGTAAAAAAGTAAAAGATTTTAAAACTATTATTGTGTTATGTAAATTTCTAAAAATTTCTGCAGCGCATTTATCAACATAGTTTTCTTTTTTTTTTAAAAGTGAAAACATAGTTTTGGTATTGAAAAAAAATGAAAGCCAAATACATTCGGAACTAACGCTAAAATCACCGGAAAGATGAATCCGTATTCAAAAAGATATGCGCATGCTGGGAATCGAACCCAGTTCGCATCCGTGGCAGGGATGCATCATACCACTAGACCACATGCGCAGTTTGATGATAATTGTTAAATCCTGCATAATTATGTGTTTTTGTTGAAACCAAGTAGTAACCTCATATTTGCCCCAATATATGTAATTAAGTTGGTAAAATTCAGTAAGAAAAGGAAGGATCTATAATTTTTAAAACAATGCGATTAAATATAAAACTAAAAAAAAATTAGTCTCACAACACTCACATTCGGTGATAATTTTAACCAAGTAATTCCACCCGGCACATTGCCAAATAGTCTCAGACTATTGGGAATATTTGTACATCAAATGATCTGCCATCTGGGTCTTTGTATTGGTTCTTAAAGTGTTTCTTGAAGTATTCGTATTTTAATAGCTTTACATGTTGTCTGAACAGCATATTACCATCGAAAGGGATACAAACATCAATAACACGGATGATGTTTTACTTTATCAATGACTACAATATCAGGTTTATTTTGTATTGAGTCAGAGTTTTTAAAACAGACATCACGTAAGATTTCAACATTGATGATGGTTTGATTGTTTTCCTTTAAAGAGTTTGAGAAGATGGGTGCCTTGAAGTTTGTGATGTTGGGATTTCATAAATCTATTATAAAAAATTTATTGATTGTAATAGTTAGTTTTTTAAATAATATCCCAATTGTCCAAATAATAAATCGGGGATGGAAAAGTTTATAAAAATGTTATCTTTTCATTAAAAATTATATAATAATTAAAAAAAGAAATAAATAAAATATATTTATTTTTAAATTATATTTTTATTTTATTGAGTAATAAATATTTTAAATTGGTAATTAAAAAAAAAAAAAAAAAAAAGAGAAAATTGTTTTTTAAAAAAAGAAAAAAAATTTTATAATAAATTAAAAAAATCTTTTTTATAATAATATTTATAAAAAATAAAATAGTTTTTTAAGTTAATTATTGAAATAGTTTTTTAAGATTTAATCATAAATTTTTTTTTTAAAAAATTTTTTCAATTATTTGAAATTTGATGATAAATAAAAAAAAAAATCTTTTTTTTTTTGTTAATCAGAAAAAAAGACCATTATGATAAAGAAATTTATATTTTATTTTATTTGATTTCTTTTTTTTTATTTTGATTATGTTCAAAAAACTATAAAAAGAAAATTTATTTTAATTTTTTTTATATTTCAAAATAAAAAATGAAAATAAAAAATATTATATTATTTATTTATATTATTCAGTTATTGTTTACAAGTGTTTTTGGTGCCGAAAAAAAAGTTAATGGGGAATTAACATTCTATGCTGCTGGAGACAATTGTCCACCCAGTGCCGAAATTGCTTATCCAACGACATCTATGCCACAGGCTGGTGGAGTAGGAACTTACAGTGATCCTATTACATGTGCTAGTGCCAGTGCATGGTTTCCTGTTCATTCGCTCGTTTATATCCCAGCTTACAAAAAGTATTTCATTATGGCCGATTCATGTGAAGAATGTGAAAATGAATGGGATGATGATGGAACATACCATATAGATGCTTGGCTTGGCCCATCCACAGTTTCACAGGGTACAACTAATTGTGAAGTCCAGCTCTCTTTAAGTAATACCCAATTTATTATTAACCCTGTTTCGACATATGCCGTAATTACAACACCATTCTTCCAAAATGGAACTTGTATAACACCTATCACAGATCCATGTGTTGATGAGGGAAATGAATGTGGTAATACTTGCCAACTACCAAGTGCTATGTCTTGCCAAGCTGCAGCAAACTTGTTTGGTATAACTTTAGCTAGATTTAAAGCATTGAATCCCTCTCTAGGTTGCACAAGTAATATTGCCAAAGGTAAAACTGTTTGTATGAGTGGTTCGTGTGGTGGCCCATAAACCTTTGGATTTTCAATCTTTTTTTTAAATATTATTTATTAATATAAAAAAAAAAACAAAATAAAAAATAAAAAAAGAATTTTATTAAAAAAACCAATGTTTTAAATTTTTTAAAAAAAAAATTAAAAAAAAAAAAAAAATAAATCTGTATATTAAAGATTACATAAAAAAAAAGATATATAAACCCAATTTTCAAGAAAATATATTTATAGATAGTAATGGTGTAAATGATTAATAATCACTTGGAGCCCATAATAAAAAAATAAATAAAAAAAATAATTTAAAAAAAAAAAAAAAAAAAAGGCATTAACAGATTTTACAAACAATTAGTTTAGAAAATATATTATAAAAATAAACAATTTTTTCTAAAAACGTTTGAATATTATTATTTTTATTATTTAATGAAAAAAAAAAAGATAATATTTTTTATTTAAAAAAAAAAAAAAAATTATTTAAAGTAAATAGTAATAAATTGTTATTTGTTTAAACACACTTTTTTAAATAATTTTGTATTAATGAAAAAAAACCAAAATATAGATATAGATATTGTCATTATATAAAAAAAAATTATTTGTTTTTTTTTTGTTGCACATGGTCATAAAAATTATTTAAAAAAAACAAAAAAAACCATAAATCTTTTTTTGTTAAGGCTTGCAAAAGATTATAAAATAAAAAAGGATAATGATTATTAATCAACATTAAAAAGAAGATAAAAATAATATTTGATTTTTAATTATTTTTTTATATTTAAAAAAAAAACTATTTAAACCAATTTTTTTTTTTTTTTAAATCATCATTTGAACAACAAATTAAACAAATAAAAACAAATAAAAAAAATAATAAATAAATTTTAAAAGCTATTATATTAAAAAATGTTATTTAGTAAGTTTTTATTTATAATAAATTATTTTAAGAAAAAAGTATTATTAATTATTTTTATTATTTTTGATGAATATAGAATCAATTGCTAATATTTCAATGTTAAACAATAAAACCAATATTAAAAATAATGAAAATATAGAAATTATCAATCAATGTGATAATAAAGTCAATACATGGAATCCCAGGTATGTATAAAAAAAAATTAAATAATTATAATATTATATACTTATGATTGTTATTTTTATTATTAGATATGTTTTTACAAAATTCAATCTCTTTTCTATGACCGCTATAGTCTAATTTGAAATAAAACATTGAATATATCTTTTTCATATGTTACCAAAGGAATTTTAAAACAATAAAATTATATAATTATAACAAAAAAAATAATAATCAAAAAAAAAAAAAAAAAAAATAGAAAAATAATGAAAATTTGTTTAAATAAATTGTCATAATAATAATTGTTTTTATTTTTATTACTTTTTTAATTAAAAAAGAGAAAAAATTATTTTATTTTGATGTTTATTTTATTATTTTATTATTATATACTATTATTAACTCACACATCACTGTTTTCTATTTTCTATACACTAGTTATTCTCCCACCAAAAAACCATATCAAAAATAAATTATTTTTTATATTTATATCTTTAATATTTACCTACACAATTTATTTCGATCTTCAGATTACACCAAATTGAAAACAATCAAAATTAATAACTAAAATAAAAAAATAAATGAGTTTTTAATTATCATTAGAAGTTTTCATTATATAATTTGGTAATGATCAAAATAAACCATTTTTTATTTTTTTTTTTTTTTATTTTTTTTTAAATTTTTATTTTTATTATTTTTTTTTTTTTTTTTTTTTTTTCAAATTATAATTATTTTATCACCAACAAAGTAAAATCAGCAAAAAAAAAAAAATAGTAGAATAAATGATAAACTATAATTATTTAATAACTTTTTTTTGTTTTCTATATTAATAAACACGTAACAACTAAGAGCTACTTTATAATTATTATCTTTTTTCGAAATTTTTTTTTGGTTTTTCTTGGTGGTGATTATTTAATTATAAACACACACATAAAAAGAGATTATATTTAAAAATTAGGAAAGTGATTAGATGACAATTACATTGTTATCATGGAACAGATATTTGACTACTGATAAATATCATATCCCTTAATGATTCCTTTAATTTTTATTTATTTATATACATTTATATTAAAAAAAACAAGACAAAAAAAAAAAAACAATGATAGATTTATTTATCTACTAAAAAAGGGTAAGATATAATCAAGATTATTAATGTTTTTTTAATTATTATAATTTATTAGGTATTAAAAAAAGGTTCGATAGTATTGTTAGTTCCAAATAAGAACATTATAATTTTGATTTATTATAATTTTTTTTTTTGAATTTCAGTACTATTTTACTTTTATCCAGTCTTTTTTTAGTATGTATATTTATAAAAGATTTAAAAAAAAAATAATTGTGTGTTTTTTTGGTTGTGTGTGGGTGTTTAAAATAATTATAATAATAATTTCTTTCTAATTATATGTCACCAAAAAGCACAAAAGGGTTTAAATTAATGTATTTAACCACTCCTTTTTTTATTTTTTTTTTTTAATTTTATTTTTAATTTTAATATATCACAACATTAAAATTTTTTTTTTTATCATATTTTTTTATCATATTTTTTATTTATTATATTTTCGACATCATCTTTATAATATTGATTTAAATAATAAATATTTATTCATACAATTTACAATAGTTTATAAATAAAATATATAATATTAAATAATAGTAAATTAACAAATAGTAAATAATATAATTAAATAAATAAATAGTATAATTAAAACAATTAATAATATAAAAAATAAAAAAATAAAAAAAAAGGTAATTATTTTTTTTATTTTTTTTTTTAAATAATCATACTAATTAATTAAAGTTAATCTAGATGATGGATTCAACATCAAAAGAACAAGAGATTCTTAAGGGTTATATTGAAAAGTTATCAAAATCCATAAATTATCAACAAATTAAATATGAATTATCCAATTTTTTAGAAACAAAGGATACCTTTATATCAAATGACTTCAAAGAGTTAATGCAAAAGATAATATCGGTCATTAAATCTCCAGAGACCTTAATTACATTGTCAACAACCAGTAAGCAAAGAATAAGCTTTCTAGAGTCATTAAAAATGGATACAATAATCGATCCTCAAGATCAAATATTTAAACCAATTCATTCAACTATAGAATCATTAAAAGAACTAAGAAATCAAAAAATTCAACAAATAAACCTATCAAATAAAGAGCTACTATATATAAATCAACTAATGAATCAATTGATCTCATCATATCAAGTGTATATTGAACAGTTTATAGAAAAATTAATACACAATTGCAAGAACAATCCAAAAAAGAATAACCTTACTCTTTTCAAGGAGCCTTTGATTTTAATTAATGACCAGTTACAATTCAAACAATTGATAGTATCCGATGATGAACTTATTAATAGTAGAATAGACCTGTTAAACAACACTTTAAAGAAGAGTAGTAGTAATCATAATATCAATACAATGGATAATAATATTAATATCAACGATAAAATCCAAATAAAAATTAAAAGAAATAATCCAGTCAAGGAAGATGCCTTCTATTCCTTCTTTCATCAGCTATTTAATGACCAAAGTAATTTAATAACCCCAACACAGTTTTTAATATTAAATAATAATAATATAAATAATGATAACTATAACAGTTTTATTCAAATGTCCTTATTTTCAAATGGTACAAGTCTAGAAAAATTCCTAAAAGAAAATCAAGATGATATTTTACAAACTAAAAGAATTAACAAAGAAAGTTTCAGTCATCATTTCCTTATTGATCTATTGCTCTATCCATCAAATTCTAAAGCCTCCCATTATATTTTAGACCCAAGTACTATGAAGTTAATAAGAGTGAACAATGGAAATATATTGGAACTAAATGAATCAAATCTATTAATAAAATCAAAATCAAATATAGATCCAATCAATACAAGTAACGGTATCACTTCAAATAGTCCATGTGAAAGTTCCGAAATTAAAGAGGGTTTAGAAAATAATCTTGATGGTGCTGATATTAATAATAACAATGTTTTTCCATCAACTTCAAATAATAGTTATAAAATTAATAATGTTAGAAATAGTTTCTTAAATCATTACTTAAATTTAAATAATATTTTATTTACAATGATATTATTAATGCAAGATACAATCCAAAAAAATATATATGATAAAATTATTCAACAACAACCAAATTTATTCATTTTAAATTGGTTAATTTCATTATTACATAAAGAACAAACATATGAGTCATTGGTAAAGTCATCATTTACAACAATTCCATACACTCCACCCTCAACTACTCATGCAGCAACAACAGCCACAAATATAACATCATTACCACATTCCAATACATCACTTAATGATTCCAATATAATCAAAAATATAAATAATAATCAAAATGATATAAACAATTATTTAAATAACTTTTATCAAAAAATAGATTTTCCATTAAAATTCAAACCTGGATCAATAGTTTTAATGTTAAAGAGATTCTTCAAAATTAAACATATTTTTGAAAATTATCAAAAACAACAAAATACAATTACCCATTATGAATTGTTAAAAGAAGTAGATCCATTGGCATTCCACTGCTACAAGTCTTTATCGTTTTTAAATCAACTACCTTTACAACAAGTTTCTATTATCAATAATCAAAAATTAGATATAAAGAAATTAATTATTGAAAATTCCACAGTATCAAGTTTAGATGAAGCCAATTTGCAATCACTATTTCAACAGGTTGAGAACTATAACTGTAGTGATCCTTCTCAAGATTTATCAATTAAAGAGACCATTAAAGAATTAATTTTAAATTCAGATTTTGGTCAGTTCAATAATGATAGCTATTTGGTTGAATGGTGGATCGAAACTATTATTAAAATTGGAAAATCAAACTATTTTACCCCGGATGAAATCCAGTTTTCAAGTTCTTGGAGAGATAATGCTAGTTCAATTATTTTAATATTATTAGAAAAAGATTCCCCAAGTCAATTAATCAAAGAGTTTATGCGAATTATAAAACTTTCACCACAAGAGTTAAATGATATGGATATTTTATTGCTATTATTAAATCAACATAAAACTATTTCAGATATAAAGATGGTTGGGAAGGTCTTATTTTTAATTTCAAATGGTTGTGATGTTAATAAAATAGGCGGAAAGAACCAAACTCCATTAGAAGTTGCAGCTTTAAATAAACTTTATGAAACATTCAAAATTTTAATAGATTATGGTGCAGGTAAAAAAACTGTACACTCTGTCATAAACAAATATTATCAATCCTTAACTCAAAAACAAAAATTAGATTTCAAACCATACCTTTTAAAGCTATCCTTTATAAACCCAAAAATTACATGGAAAATTGCACTACAACAACTTTTACCATTAAGCT
Organism: Dictyostelium purpureum; assembly: GCF_000190715.1. Classification (NCBI taxonomy): domain Eukaryota; phylum Evosea; class Eumycetozoa; order Dictyosteliales; family Dictyosteliaceae; genus Dictyostelium; species Dictyostelium purpureum. The sequence continues at coordinate 16,903 of NW_003519383.1, forward strand.
CATTCCCAATTCCAAATAATACATCTGCTTTTACAATCATTTCAACTAGTACAGAAGGTGAAAGATTATTATCAAATGAGTTCTATAATCAATTGTTTAGTAGTTTTGATGGCTCCCCAAGAAAGACTAACCTTTATGGTACAAGACATGTCCCATTAATTCAAGATCAATATGGTAATGGAATTTATTTCAAATTTTTTCCACAGTTGCCCGGTACAGAAATTGCAATTAATAAATTATCAGAGATATTATTTGGTTATTTGACACCTTATTGTGAAATTGCATCTATCAATGAAATTCCGGTACTCTTGGTTCAACAAATTAATGGAGAGGTATTGCATGATGTAATAATGAACAACCCCGAAAAGCTTGACCAGTTAGATCCATCAAATATTTCAAAGCAATTAACAATGTCAATGATAACCAACAATGCTGATGGAAGCTTAGGTAATTTTATAATATCACCCATTCCCCAATTTAAACCAATCAGCAAAGCAAACTCTGGTCTATCCTATAGATTACTTGCAATTGATAGTGACCAATGTTTTTCACCATCCTCCAGTAGACAACTAAAAAATACAAATGGGTTTTTATCTACATTAGCTCCAACTGTTGCAAAGCAAATACAAATACCATCAACAAAACCATCACTCCAAGTGGAAACATGTCTTTTCTTTTTAAAACAAATGAACGAGCCAATTCATCAAGATATTGTCGATAGTATTGTTGGGCGTGATATTTTAGAGGTTTGCGAATATTGGCTTATAGGTTTAAAATTCCATCATCAATACTCTATTGATCACTTTAAACAATTTACAAAATATCAAAAAGATAGAAAGACTGTTATTGGTATTACATTTGCTGAAGGATATATTAAATATATTTTTTCAAAACTTTTAAGGTTGCAAAAGACATTAGAAAAAAAATCAATCAAAAGTGTTACCCATTTTGAACTATTAGAAATTTTAGAACCCACAGTCGCCAGTAGATATAAACAAATTCTTTCAAACAGTATAAAAAATTCACCTAGATCACCAAGAGCATTATCTCCAGCTGTAGATAGTTTTTCAAAGAAATTTATCGAAGACTATAAAACTCTTAAAGGTGCACAATTTTACAATTTAACAAACTCTATAAACTCTTGCACTTTCATTTTAGAATCAAGGGAATTACCAAATCCACAAGATATTATTCCTCTATTGCTATCAAATAAATTAGGTCCAGATCAAGCAATGCAAGAATTAAATGATATCAAAGGTCAAATAGATGCATTAAAAGTTTTAAATCTCATTAAACTTAATGAATCAATAATAGATTCATTGTTAGAACAATTTTTAAAACAAGCTAATTTCAACAGTTTATCGGCTCATCAACAAATCAAACTATTTAATTTAATTAAAATTAAAGATATACGATTCCTTTATATTGATAATAGTACCGAACTCACAACATCTATTTTCAAATTATTTAACTTGGACTTAATAAAGAAAATTTCAATTTCAAATTGCCGTTACATAACCAGTATTTCAAGTGGAGCAACACTTCTTAGTAGTAGTGGTAGTGTTATGGGTTACAACGTTTTAGAAATGCCTGTTCTCACTGACTTAAAGGTTATTCAATGCGATGGCCTTACAACCATTGAATTAAAAGCAAGATCTTTACACTCACTCAAAGTTATTGATTGCAAAAACTTACAAATCTTTGAAGTAGATGCTCCAAGTTTAAAGATTTGCAATTTAGATGGCTCTATCCAGCACCAGCCTATCTATACAAAATTATTAGAGTTTGAAGAATTAGAATATTTAAATATCTCTCGAGTTAATTTAATTTCTATTGGTTTGTTGGAACAAACCTTCTTTCACTTTAAAAACTTGAAAACATTTATTGCAAAATCAATCAAGCATAATGGAACTGTATATTTAAATATGCCAAAAGTGGAAACCATTGATTTTCAAGATTGCACCAATTTATCTTATATTAAAGGTGGTACGCCATCATTGAAGAGCTTATTACTACCAGCAAATTTATCTTCAACAGAAAAAGAAATAATTACAAGAATCAAAAAAAGATTTATAACTTTAGTAGGTAAATTTATAATTTCAGATCAATTCCAAAAAGAAGTTGACTATGTAGTAAATAGATCACCACACGAATATGTATTTGATATTCAATTCTATTCAGATTATTCAAAGATCCACTTCCCAATTTCAAGTTTAATTACAATATTTTTAGATTTATCCTCAAATAAAGATACAAGTGTTCTAACACGCGAAAGCTATTCGACCATTAATAGTAATTCAATTGCCCCATTTTCAATTAAAAATCCATGTCCAACTCTACTTATGGTTTTAGGTATTGAATCTAAGCAAGAATTAAATGAAAAACAATTGCAAGATATAAAGCAATATAAAAATAATCATCATATTCAAAAAGTAATTTATATCCCAATTATAAAATTCTCTTATCAGCAACACTATTTTAAAGATATTATTTTAAACTATTCAAATAACAATTTTATTGAAATTTTAAATACTATCGAAACTTTTAAACAAAATAATAATAAAAAAAATTTAAAATAAAGGTATTTTTAAAGTTTTAAAACTATTGTTATTCAGTTTTACAAAAAAATTATTTTTATTTTTCTAATTTAAAGTTGATTACTTTTGATATAATAAATCATCAGTACTTTAATCAACTACCTTTTTAAGTGAAGATGATTCTTCATTAACTATAGTATTTTTATTGTGTTTTGTTTTGGTAAGTATTTTATATTTATACCACATTGCACACAAGTTGGGCACAGTAACGTCAATTCATTTATGATTTGGAAAACCAAGATGAAATTCTTTTTTTTTTTTTTTTTTTTTTTGTAATGTATTCATATGCATTTTAGAATTAAATGAATATTACAGTTATAATTATATCTCAACTAAATAATATATTTATATTTTCCTTTATTTTAAATAATTTATTATTTAAAATTAAAAATTAAAAATAAAATAAAAATAAAAAATTTGAAAAATTTAAAAAATAAAATTTTATTTTTTAGTTTTCAGTTTTCGGTTTTAGTTTTCACAAACAAAGAATTGTATTTTATTTGATTATTAGAATTATTTATATTTATTATTTATCTATAACTAAAGTAGCTCCATCTACATTACATTTTAAAAGTGAAGATAAATTTCCATAATCTTTGGGAAGATTAATCATTTTAAAAAAAAATTGTTGTCTGAGGGATTCGAACCCTCGCATCAATGATATTGCAGCCTTAATGCAACCCCTTAGACCAACTCGGGCAAAACAACATTTTAATATTGCACCCTATTTTATTTTTTTTAACGGCTTTTTTTTTATAGTTTTGGTTAAAGATAAAATAATTTGTGTTCTACTATTTAATAATTTGCTTTATTATTATTATAAAAATTAACCTTTTTTAAATCATAAATAAAACTTTATTTTTATTATATTTTTTAAAATATAATTTTTAATTTTTTTTTTTTTTAAATTTTTTAAAAAAATAAATTAATAAAGTTTTTTTTTTTTTATTTTCATTTTTTTTTAAATTCAAGCAATATCAATCATAAAGCCATTTGTGTCTAGTATAGCTTAAATTTAGTTCGTCTCCATTTAGAATCCAGTCCTGCCAATAAAGCTAGCTTTTTTCTATTTATTGTATTTTTATTTTTATATATATTTATTTATTTTATATTTTTGTACATTTAACTTCTTTAAAATAAAATTACCCTATAGTAATTAATTAAAAAAAATGGGTATTATTTTTTCTAAAAAAGTAAGTATCTCTTATATTATATACAATAGAAATAAATATTAACTATAGTTTTATTTTTATTCAGAATAACTCCATTGAAGACTTCTTAGCTTTGGAAACCAAGATTTCAAATTTGGAATCCAAAATAAAAAACAAAGAGGAAATTCATTATAGTATTTTTTGGAGTATTTTTTTCTTCAACATAGTTATCCCAATTTTTTTATTATTTATTTCATTCACTATAGGTATAACTCTTTCAGATGACACATTGTTTTTAAAAACACTATGCTATTTATTTTCAGCAGTATTCCCATTCATGTAAGTTTTTCATTTTATTTATTATTTTTTATATAATATTGGTATTAACATTTATATTATCATTTTAGAATTTATATATTATGGATATCATTTGAATTCATATTTGGAACAGTAACAGAAGACTACCAAAATGAATTAATAGAATTAAATATTTATATGGAGATCTTATTAGAAGATAAAAACCTCCAAGCTGATTTAAAAAGTTTACAAATATATGAAAGAGTTATAAAAAAGAGTAGGTATCAGAAAGTATTAACAAATATTATTATAGTGATATAGTGTCTAACATTTTTTTTAGAAAATAATCATAGGGCTCAGCAACAACAACCAGAGAGACTTCAAGAGAAACCAAAAATACCCCAAATTTTAAATCAATGGGCTTCAAAAGAAATTGAACCAAAAGAAAACAATACTATCTTGGGGGAATTAAAAGCCATTAATAATCATTTGTCAAATTTTGTCGTTTTGAGAAGTTTAGAAACTGATCAACTTGACCTCTTTTTATCAAATATTATAAATTGTGCTATTTATTTCGAAAATGTACCAGATGATGTCAAAACTATTAGTAGTCTAATAGTTTCACAAGTATTTGCTCAAGCACATTTTGATTCAAATATTTCACAAGATCATATAGATATGATCGAATCATATATTTTAGAGCTATACAGAATCATTAATAAACACACAATGTATAGATATCATCAAATAGAAGGTACTATTTCCGTATTTAAACATTTCACAAATTACCTCCAAAATAATCAATATAATGTTATAATCAAAGATATGGTTTTAATCGACTTGGTTTGGAGTTCTGCTTTAAATTTCTTTGAAGATTTAGAATATCTTGAACTTAAGCAAGAATTCCGTCAATTGTATAATGATACCTATTATATCGTTAGCAATTATTTCAATTTTACCAGCGATACCATCCGTTCAGAAAACCTTATTAGATTTAATAACAGTATTAAAAATTTCTGGGGTAGTTTATAACCGATTTACATTCAATTATTAGTTTGGTGCAATTTTTAAATATCATTTCTCTGTTTCCTTAATCAAAAGTAACCAAGGTATTATATCTTTATTTATATTATTTATTTAATATTAACTCTTTATTAATATTTTTTTATATTTATTAAATTAAGATTACTATTTTCAGCATTTTTCTCTTTATGTTGTTGTTTTTTCAAATTAAATCATTCTATTGTTTTATTCCCACAGTAATTACAGCCCATTTCATTTTGAAGCAGTACAACCACTATATTTTAAATAATTTTTATTTTTATATTTAAATTTTTTATATTTATTTTTCAAATCACTGTATAATATTTTTAACATTAGATTCAAACAATAGAAAGTAAGTAAAATATCATATAGTTATAAAACAATAACAACCAACATATATAGAATTTGATTTAAAGTAATATTGAAATAGTGAAAAGATTATCTAACCATTTTAATTTTTATTTTTAGTTTGAAATACTTAATAGATATTAAATACTATTGTAAGGTCTGCCCATACGGATTTAAGTGAACAAGTGTCTCTACTATACCAACTATTAATTCCTATTCAACCCATTCCCCAAAGCTCTAAGATCAGCCTTTTATCCAAGATATCAGAATTCATTTGTCCTCAATCTTCCTTGGTCAATCAATCGTGCTCTCTGAAGCTCCATATACTAGTATCTTTAAGCAGCTTATCAAGTAAACTCCAATCTAAATTTTCAATCTAATCAACTTTTTGATGAATACCAATTTGTTCTGGCCAAACAAATATGGTAGATAGTCAATTAGTTCTAGATGAAAAGATTTAGATTTTCTTATCCTACAAACCTCTGTATATTATATTTCAAATTTGGGCATTTTTTTTTTCAGTTAAGAATTAGAAAGATGAAAAAAATTATTGAACCCAAATATCCACATAAATTAATAATATTAAAACCTAGAAATAACAAAGTCAAAAATCAAAATAGATAAAAAATATTTCAATCAAAAGATTCATAAATTAAAAGTAATAGTTATCTTTTTTTAAAATAAATTTTAAATTTTTTTATTTTATTTTATTTTATTTTTTTTTTTTTTTTTTTTTTTTTTTTTTTTTTTTATTAACTTTAATATTTGGTTTTATATATTCGGGTCCTCTTTATATTTAATAACAGTACTTTAAATATTATAGAATGAATTAAAAAAAAAAAAGTTATATTCCTTTTTTGAAAAAAAATTTAAAAAAAAAAAAATTTATTTTTGTTTTTTTAATTTTTTTATTTTTTTAAATATTTTTTTTCAAATATTAACGAAATTAAATTATTTGTAATAATATAAATATTTAACAATTTATAATAATGAATACAAATAATAAAAAAGCTAAAACTGTATCAAATAATAAAACTATAGCAACTAAAAATTCGGATAATGGGTTTACTATTGGTGAAAATACGATTTGGGATTTACAAGCAAGTTTATTGAATAGACCAGCAAGAAAACAAAGTACACATATAAATTCAAGATATGAAGATCATGATGTAGATACTACAGAATATAATATTTGGTATCATAGAAAGTTAGGAAATAAAAATTTTAAAGATAGGGATATATCCGAAACAAGATGTAATGTTTTAAAAGATTGTGGTAAAACAAGAGCTGGTAAAAATGCATATTTTTGTTGCCATTTTTCTAAAGGTAGATGTGTAAATGGAGCCGACTGTACGTTCCTCCATCGTGTTCCAACACCAGAGGATGATAAACGTTTAGAGATTACACATGATATTTTTGGTAGAGAAAGACATAAAACCGATAGAGATGATATGGGTGGTGTTGGTAGTTTTAGTAGAGATAATAGAAGTAAGTAAAAACTAACCTCTATCATAAACCAATCATTATATTCATTTTACTGACAATTGATTTATTTTATTTATTTTAATATAGCATTATATATTGGTGGTATAAAATCAAATTTAGGTGGATCAATGGAAGATGTTGTAAGAAAACATTTTGAAGAATGGGGAAAAATTGAATATGTACGTGTAATTTTAAATAGATCGATTGCATTTGTAAGATATTTCTATAGAAGCAATGCAGAATTTGCTAAAGAAGCAATGGCAGATCAAACATTAGATGGCGGTGAATTATTAAATGTTAGATGGGCAACTGAAGATTCAAATCCATTTGCTAAAAAAGTAGATGAAAGAAATGTTCACAGAGTAGCAACTGAAGTAATTAATAAAAGAATTAGAGAAATGACACCAGATGATCAATCAGCATTAAAATTTCAAATGACAGGTCAATACCCAAATACTGATGTTCAATATGATAAATATGGTCAACCTATTCAAGCTCCAAACTCAACACCCTATCAAATTCAATATCGTGGTAGTCAAAATTATGAAGTGCATCCATATGCTTTACAGTATAATAAAGATTTAGAAAAAAGACAAGAAACTGGTAATGTGGACGGCAATGTTGCCCCATTGGGCGGTGTTGGTAGTTACTATAGCCATGACGCTGGCCACATGAATAAGGAGCTTCAACAACAACAGTACGAAGAATATTTAAAATCATATTATCAAGCCTATGGTTATGACTATACAAAATTATCAGATGAAGAAAAACAAAAACTTCAACAATACTATCAATCCTATTATTATGGCAATCAAACTCAAAATAAAGAAAATGATGAAGACGACGATGAGGAAGAAGATGATGAAAACGATGATGAAAATGATGATGAAGATGAAGAAGATAATGAACAAAAAAAAGAAAATGATTCAAATAATGAAAATAACAAAAACCAAAATAACAAAAACCAAAATGAAAAAGAGGCAAACACTGACAAAGAAGACAAAGAAGATAATGAAGATAATGAATAAAAGCTTTAAAATAAATTGTTAATTTTTTTTTTTTTATTTATAGAATTAAAAATATATTCTTTAAAACTTTTTTTTCTTTTTTTTTTTTATCTAATAATTAAATATTTAACCAATTTTGTTCTATAACATTTTCTAAAGTAATTTCTTGATTCATTTCGAAAATTTCTAAAGAGGATTCTTTAATTTTATCTAAAATTGAATCTTCATCTAAATCTTTGATATTTGTTGTAATTGATAAAAATATAAAACGAAGATGTGAATGAATGTGGGAATGTTCACCTATAAAATTTGGTGTTAAAGTTGTTAGCGATGTACAATCGGTTAATTCTATTGCTTCTAATAATAACCATCTATCCATTGCCAATAGAATAGCATCATCTTTGATATTATAACAAGAGATACACGAAAATACCTTCATCTTTGGACAAGCATACACTAATTGTCTAACAACTTCATTTGATAAATTATGGAAACCACCACCAATAAACAATGTCTCTATTGATTTTGAACACTTTGATCTAATTAAAGTTGATAAAACTTGATCTTTTACCAAAGGTGTATATGCAATATCCAAAACACTTAGAAAGGAACATTCCTTAAAAAACTCCCCTAAATGAACTAAATTTTGTGGACTATTTGACATTTTGCAGTGAGATAAATAAAGTTTCTTTAATCCTTTACAATTTTTACCTAAAATTGAAAATATTTCCCATGTTATACCTTTACATTGGGATAATCCAATTATTTGCAAATGTAAATTCTTTTTTGAAAAATTCTAAATATATAATTAAATAAAAAAATATTAATATTTTTTAAAAAAAAAAAAATAAAATAATAATTTTATATTCACATTAAAAATTTCATCGGTCATTGGAGTACCATCTAATCTTAAAGTTGTTAACTTTGATAAAACTGACGACATTTCTTTTAAGTGGGACTCTTCTAATTTTGTGAATTGTAACTCTAATTTTACTAAATTAAGATTAACAGTCACTAAATCTATTAAACCCACAGAGGCTTTAACAACTTTTGCTGAAAAGGTCACTAAAGTTTCAATATTATTGGACATATCTGATAAACCTTGATTTGTAATTTTATTACAATATGAAATATCTAAATCTTGAAGATAAATACATTTTTTAGCTAGAACTATTAAACCCACATCATCAATTTCGGTATGTGAGATATTAATTGACAATAAAGTATTGGGAAAAACTCCAGATACCTCAAAGGCTAATTGCGACCTTGGAGTAAATAAATTTGAGGATGCTGATGAAATTGATGACAATGACTGAATGGAAGGTGATAAACTTATCTTTTTAACTACAGGCTGATCACCTCTTGGAGATATGGGTTGTAGTTGATGTTGGGATTGATTTTGGGCTTGAGGTTGGGACTGATTATGAAGTTTTTGGTTATGACTACTTAATCTTGGTGATAACAAAACATTATTTTGTTGTTGATATAATGTTTGATTTTGAGGATTTCTACTATCTCTTGGAGTTGGTGGAGCACTAATACTACCTCTATGAATAAATTGCTCACCAGGGGAATATAGAATTAAATTTAATAACTGCGATGTTAATTTTGGAATAGAACAGAGATCTAAAGAGGCCAAACCAGATAGTTTTGAAATGGACTGGGACAAAGAGGATGACAAAGAAAGGTCAATATGGCCAATATTTAAAGTTTTAAGCTTACTACAAGTTGTAGTAATTATTAATAATGTTTTTTGACTAATTTTACAACCGGCTAAATCTAAATAAGCTAGATTTGGTGATAACTTGATTAATTTTCTAATTACTTGATCGGAAATTAATGAGCATTGACGAAGTGAAAGAAATATCAATCCACTATCGCTTGAAAACAACCTTGGTGACAATACTAGATCGTATAAACTATTTGATAAAATATCTTCATTAATTTCATTTAACATTTGCTTTTGGTTTGAACTATCATAATTAATATTTTCATTTTGTTGTTGCTTTTTCTTTGAAAATATTTTATTTTTTAATGAAAATCTTTTTTGTTTTTTTAAATTTTGAATTGTATTACTATTATTTGAACTATTAGAGCTATTATTACTACTAATTGAACTTGTTTCATCAGAATCCGCTGCTAAATTGGTGGACTTATCAATAAACTCTGTTGATCTTGATTTTGATAAAACCAAGGGTGTTGAAAATGATCCTGATGTTGATACTGGTGTTGACGATGATGATGATGAGGATGATAGATTACTAATTATTATTTTTAGAAATGTATCATTGATATTATAGCAATTGGTGAAATCTAAATTTTGAATATTGGTACAAAGTTTTAAAATATCTTTTGTTGGATCTATTATAGAAACTTTACTTTTTACTACACTGAAATCTAATGATTTAATTTTATTATCTATTATTGATTGAAAAGGTGTTGACTGGAGTGTTATCTTTGAATTGTGAAATAATCTATACTCTAGCATAAAATGAATCAACTCCTCCCTTAAATCAAGAGGTAATTTTTCTAATAATATTTGGTTACTATTATTTGTACTATTAAAATATGGATTTTGATTTGATTCTATAATTTCATTATTTATTTTTTCTAAAATAATTTTTGATAAATGAATTAAACATAAATTTTTTAATGGTAATAAATAATTTTTTTTTAATTGATTTAAATATTCAAATTGTGTAGAAAAAATATTATTACTATTGTTACTATTATTAATATTATTATTATTATTAATGTTTATATTTATATTTTCATCTGAATTGTTTATATTATTTGTATTTTCATCACTGCTATTTGCTGAAATGTTTAATGATGATGATGATTTAGATTTCATTTTATATACATATGAATTATTATATATTTATATTATTTATATTACAACAAAAAACTTTATATACTATTTACAAAAATTAAATAAAAATAAAAAATGAATAAAAAAGGGATATATATATATATATATATACTATATTTGAAATTATTATTACTATATCAATAATTCATAGTGAAATGATTATCAAAATAACAGAAAAAAAAAAAAAAAACAATTTCTTTTTTCTTTTTACTAGATTATTATAATAAAAAATTATAAAAAAAAAAAAATAAAAATATAAAAAAAAATAATAAAAAGATATTATAATCATTGATTAAAGAATGCTTTTGCCAATCAGGTCTTTGAGAAAATTTCAATCATTAAATAAAATATCTTGAAAAAAAAAAAAATAAAAAAATTTGATTTAAAAATTATAAAAAAAAAAAAAAAAAAAATGAAAAAAAAAAAAAAAATTTTTAAAAAAGTCAGATTTATAGTGAATTAAATTATTATAAAAATAGATTTAACCTTTTTATAATTTTTTATTTATTTATTTATCTTAATTAATTGTTTAGTTTAATTTCTTTCTTTTAAAACTATTCTTTATGTTTTGTTTTGTTTTTTTTGTAGTTACAAATTAATTAATATAGACCTTTTTTTTTATTTTCTTGAATTCCCCCACATTCACACATAATCTGAATTAAGTGTATTTTTTTTGTTGTTGGTTGTGTCGATGATGATAATTATAGATCACACAGGTGATTTTTAACCAACAAACATCAAATTTTATTTTTTTTATTTTTATTTTTTTTTTATTAATCTATATTTATTTACTTTTTTTTTTTTTTTTTTATTAAATATTATAACAAATCAATATATAATAAAATAATAATTATAAATATAATAAAATAATAATAATATATTAATATAGTATTATTTAATAATTTTTTAATGTAAAGTGTGTTTGTTCAATAAATTCTATATATTTACAAACATTTTATATTTAATTTTAAACCCATATATCCAATAAAGCAATCAGTTCAAAATTAAATTTTTATTGATCAAAAAATAAACAAAAAAAGAAAAAAGAAAAAAGAGAAAAATTATAGATTTATGTATTTGTTCTATACGATATAAAAATATTATAGATATTTAATGTAAGTAAAGGATGTAAATCAACAATATATTTCCATTTTTGTATTTATTTTAAAAAAATAAACTTGGTGTTAAAATAATAACTCATAATAGATTTAATTTAAGAGTGTCTAAATATACTTAATAAATACACTATATGTATTTTTATATATACTATTATATAAATATATATTTATATATTAATATAAATATGTTGTTAGATAAAAAAAAACAACACACACACACACACACACTCACTCAACCACACACCATTATACTACTACTTTCACCCACTAGCATATTTTAACTCTGTGTATTAAAGTTTGTTTGTGCGGTATTGGGTTTATTATAATTTTGTGAAAAAAAAAAAAAAATCAATAAAAAATTTATTTTTATGAGTACATAATTTTATTTTATTTTATTTTTTTTATAATATAAATAATTATTTCTTTTTATTTAAAATAATAAAAATATATTAAAAATAGTTTTATTTTGTTGTTAAATCAAGGACTCTCAGAAAATAATAAATAAAAAAGAAAAATAATAAATAACAAAAAGAAAATATAAAACATTTCGTTGATTTAACCATTTTTTTTTTTTTTTTTTTTTTTTTTTTTTTTAAACAAATTTTTTTTTTTAAAATTTTTTTCCCCTTTTTTTTTTTTTTTTTTTTTTTTTTTAAAAAATTTTTAATTTTAATTTTTATTTTTTTTTTTTTTAAAGCGGGTTTGGGGAAATTAAAAAACCCCTAATTTTTTTTTTTTAACCCCTTTTAAAAAAACACCATTTTTATTATCCAAATTGTATTATAATAATAACATAGTTTTATTTTTTTTATTTTTTTTTTTTCAAATAATTTTATATATAAATTTTAGTTGAAATATAATATAAAATAAAAAAATAAACTTTTGTATCAATAGAAAAATCCAAATTAAAGTAATCAAGAACCAATTTTTATAAAAAAAAAAAAATCAATCAATCAGTATTTTTACATAATAATAATCAGTAAATCAATAATCAATTACAGTTCATTATAAACAAAAATGGGTTGCACCAATTCAAAAGTCCAACCAGATGAAAAGCAAAGTGATCAATTAGATAAATATCTCAGACAAGCAGGTAAAGAAGCTTTATTAGATTTTAGAATTCTTTTATTAGGTGCAGGTGAATCTGGTAAATCAACAGTAGTTAAACAATTAAAATCTATATATAAAATTCAAGTCGATGAAGAGGAGCTTGAAAGCTATGCAATCAATATTCACAAAAACACAGTACTTTGTATGCAAGTATTATTAGAAAATGGTGAAAATTTAAAGATTGAATTAAATGATCCCGAAACAAAGGTAATTAAACTATTTTTTTATTATGGGGAAAAAAAAAATAAGATTACTCATCCTTTTTTTCTTTTATTTTTTTTTTATTTTTAGAAAAGAGCAATTAATGTTAAAACTTTCCAATTTGAAGCAGATGTTAAACAAATGCCTGTTAGTCTAGGTTTAGATATTGAAGAGCTTTGGAAAGATGAAGATATTCAAAAAATTTGGGAAAGACGATCGGAGTATTGGTTTTTAGATGCAACTCCTTATTATTTTGAAAACATTCAAAGATTTTTAGAAGATGATTTTAGACCAACAGAAGAAGATTGTATTATGACTAGAGTTAGAACAAGTGGTATCTCTGTTACCGAATTTGATGAAGGACCAGTACACTTCCGTGTAGTTGATGTTGGTGGTCAAAGAAATGAAAGAAAGAAATGGATTCATTGTTTTGATGATGTTAAAGCCTTATTATTTGTTGTTAATTTAGCTGGGTAAATATAAAATAATTAAATAACGTAGTTTTGTATATATCGGATTGTTACTAATTTATAATATTTTTTTTTTTTTCTATTATTTAATAATAGTTATGATCAAGTTATGTTTGAAGATCCATCACAAAATAGAATGCAAGAATCATTAACATTATTTGGTCAAATCTGTAACAATCCAATTTTTGCAGATACTCCAACATTTTTAGTATTAAATAAAAAAGATTTATTTGAACAAATGATTCAAAAAACCGATCTCAGTAAATGTTTCCCAGATTATAAAGGTGGTTCAGATGTTAAAGTTGCATTGGACTTTATTCAAAGTAAATATCAACAAAAAATTCAAGACCCAAATAAACCTTTACATTGCTTTTTTATTGCTGCTCGTTATAAAAAAGATATTAAATATACTTGGGAAGAAGTTAAAGGTATTTTATTAGAAGATAATAAAAAAGTACTCCAAAAAGCTAACAAAGAATTAAAGAAATCAAAAAACAAACAAGAAAAATTAGATGCTGCTAATGGTGCAAATACAACTACTGCTAAAATTAATGGTTAAAAAATAATATAAATAATAATAATAAATAATAATAATCAAATAATAATATTGTGAAATAATTAAAAAAAAAAAAAAAAAAAAAAAAAATACAACCAACCAAAATAGATGATAATCAATAATCCAATAATAACTGATCAACCCCCAACCCAAGAAATTGTAATTTAAATCATCAAAAAATATTTAAGTTATTAAAAAAAAAAAAAAAAACCTAAAAAAAAAAATAAAGTGTATATTACTATAAAAAATTTATTAAAAACATCAAAGAATATTTATTTATTTATTTATTTATTATAAATAATTTAATGCGATATTTCATTTTTTATTTTTAGTTTTTGCTCGGGCATTTATTTCTCTTATTTTTTTTTTTTTATTATTTTTTTTATTTTTTTTATTTTTTTTTTTTAAAAAAAAAATTTTCGAAAAAAAAAAAAAATAGTTTTTAAAAAAATAAAAAAATTTTTACGGTCTTTTTGTTAGTTTAGTCTCTGTTAGAAATAACATATAATACATATACTTAATCAACATGGGTAGAATGCACAGCAACGGGTTGGTAGACAATATTTAAATCAATCAAACAATCTGCTTTAGTTATATATATTTTTTAAAAATAATAATAATAATAAAATGGATTGAATGATTAGATTTTATTAAAGAAAAAAAAAAAAAAAGAAAAAATTATTAATTTATAAATTAAATATTATAGCAAAGGTATTTCAGGTTCAGCCTTACCATACAACAGAAAACCACATTCATGGACCAAACCAACTTCAACTGAAGTCTGTGAAACTGTTTGCAAATTAGCCAAAAGAGGTTACACTCCATCAAGAATCGGTGCCACTTTAAGAGATTCACACGGTATTGCTCAAGTTAAAAATGTTACTGGTAGCAAAATCTTACGTATCTTAAAAGTTAACGGTTTAGCTCCAACCATCCCAGAAGATTTATACCACTTAATCAAAAAAGCCGTCACCATCAACAAACATTTACAAAGAGCCCGTAAAGATTACGACGGTAAATTCCACCTTCGTTTAGTCGAATCACGTATCCACAGACTTTCACGTCCATACAGAAAGAACGGTACCCTCCCACCAAACTGGAAATACGAATCAGCCACCGCCTCAACTTTAGTTGCTTAAGGTGTCAAATTCTTATAATTTTAAATAAAATAGAAGTATTCGGGGTGTATTATTGGTGTCAAAGCTAATGATATACTTTTTAAAACTGATACTTTCTATTAAATCAATATGTAGACCCTTTTCTTGTACGATTTTTTAAAATTTAAGCAAAGAAAATTCTGCAATCTAAATTGATTTAACGCATAAACTAAATATATATTTTTTTTTAAAAATATTATATTTAGTTTTTACAATCATCACTTTTTTTTTTTTTTAAAAAAAAAAAAAAACGAGATTTTTGTAATAAGAAATTTTGTAAAAATTATTTAAATATACTTTGGTATGTCTAAATTTATATACAATTATTTCTTTATCAAATCTTACACCTTAACAAAAAAGTTTGATAGCCCAGCGTTATTAAAGAAATCTAGATTTAGAAGTATTCTTTTTTTTTTTTTCATATTTAAAATTTTTTTTCTTTTCTATTTCTTTTTCTTTCGTGTTTTTTCTCTTTCTATCATACTAACAATTGAGATTAATTTAATTTATTAAATAAAAAAAAATTAAATAAAGAATGGTTTTTTAAGACCAGTTTAAAAAAAAAAAACTTTGTGCATATTTTATTTTTGGTTTATTTTTTATATAAAACACTTTTTATTTTGTTCTTTTATTTATATTACACAATTAATTTAATAAAATTAATTTTGAATTATTTAAAATTGGTAAAGGGTAATCATATTTACCAATAATTTTAACTTCTTTAATAGTTTTTGGTATTGAAGATTCGATTAATCTTTGGTTTAATAAGAAACAGATCGACAGAGTTTGCACAGAGGATGGTATGCTTGATACTATTGAGTGATTAAAACCGCCAATTGTAAGATCAGTAACTGAGCTTGGTATTGTGCCCTCCATCAAAGGTTGGTTATAATGGTTTGAGAATTGAAGCGAAGTTACAGAATTTGGAATGGAGCCTTGAATTAAAGGTTGATTAAAATGACCTTGAATAACAAGTTGAGTTACAGAGTTGGGTATTGAACCTTGAATTAAAGGTTGGTTGAAGTGTCCTTGGATTACAAGTTTGGTTACAGAGTTTGGGATCCTGTCTTTTTTTAAGGCTTGATTAAAGTAGTATCCAAATTTCAAAGTCTTTATTGAATTGGGTAGTATATTTTTTCTAATTTTTTGATTAAAAGCTGCACCAAAAGTAACCTCTGTTAGTGATGTCGAGGAAGTAAATGCTTCTTTAGTTAATGGCTGGTTAAAGTTGTTTGAAAAAGTTAGAGATGTTACTGATGATGGTATGGAGCCTTCTACAAGTGGTTTATTAAATAGATAGCCTAGAAACAAAGTTTTTACTGATGATGGTATGGAGCCTTTGTGTAATTCTTGATTAAACATATATCCAAAACTGAGTGTCTCTATATTTGATGGCAAAATACCTGGCTCTATAAACTGATTAAATTCATAACCAAAGCTTAATACTTTTAATGAGTTGGGAAGAGACCCAAATAGGATCTTTTTGTTTATATTATTAGTTATTTTTAAAACTGAGTTTGGAATGCAACCTTGTGGTATGGAGTAGTCACATTGTTTATTAGTTGTGGATTTGATACTGCCGCCAATTGGATCAACGCACAAACCAAAAATTCCAATGTGAAGTTCTAATAAATAGTCTCTGTACCTGAATTCATATAATGATTCAATATTGAAGGAGTTGATTTCATTTGAGGAGTATTGATTGATAATTTGGTATGTTTTTAAACAACTAAATATTTTACAACGAAGCCACTTATTACGAAAAACTTTAAAAAATAATATATCATTAGAATTGGTATTGTTATTATTAATATTAATATTAATATTATTATTATTATTATTATTATTTATTGAACATGACATCTTTTTTTATTATTATTATTATTAATTTATTTGAAAAAAAAAAAAAAAAAGAATGATTATTTATTTTTTTATCAAAACAAAAAAAAAAACACAAAAAATAAAATTAAATTATTATTAAA
Source organism: Dictyostelium purpureum (assembly GCF_000190715.1). Taxonomy (NCBI): domain Eukaryota; phylum Evosea; class Eumycetozoa; order Dictyosteliales; family Dictyosteliaceae; genus Dictyostelium; species Dictyostelium purpureum. Next base: position 34,298 of record NW_003519383.1, read on the forward strand.
ATTTATTTATTTAAATATTATTATAATTTTAAATGTTATTGGTTTTGTAAAATTAAGAAATTCATCACATTATTATAATGATGATGATAATATTAATATTAGCAATTACAATTTATTATTAATAACTTTTTGTATTTTTGGAATATAAAAAAAAAATCTCATTGAATCACAGTTTACACCCACAATGTTTTAACTACAACTTCCATCACATCAATATATTCACACACATTTTAAAATCATTTTTTGAAATAAAAAACGTTTAAATAACGTTAATTTTAAATGTGTGTGTTTATTTGTGAATTGTTATGTGTGTTTGTGTGTGTGTGTATGTCTGTGATCCAAATGGATTTATTGTGTTGGTTAAATCTTTAATGTTTTTTTTGAAAGAACAAAACAAACTGAGGCAAAATAAATAAAATAAAGGGTGGTGGTAATTGTAAATACTTACATGCATATGTTGAGTTTTTATTTCTTAAAATTGGTTATAATATTATTATTTCTAAATTATTATTTGTTTATTTTAATCATTTATGAAAATAAATATATGAAATGAGTTTGTTATAATATTATTTTATTTATTATTAATTATGGTAAAAGTAATTATATTTTAATAGTTTAAATCATTTGTTCTATTTTTTTACTTATTTGTGAAAAATGAGTATTTTTTAATAAAATTATTTATTTTTTCTTTTTTTTAAAATTATTTTTTTATTAATTTTTTTTTAAAATTAAAATTTTTAATATTTTTTTTCTTTTTATATTTTTTTTTTTTTTTTTTTTTTTTAATATATTTTTTAAAATTAATACAAACATAAAATGACATCTTCATTACATATAATATATAAATCTGGAAAATTTACAGTACCTGTTATAGCATCCAACTCAATGTTAGAGGTCTTTAAAAAGGGATGTCAACATTTCAAACTTAATGACTCTTCACATCAGTTAATGTAAAACATTTAATTTATTTTTTATATTTTCATATTGCATTTTCAATCCATATACTTATTATTTTTAAAACTATTGCTGTTTATTTTAGGTATGGTAATACAAATGTAAATCTTTCATTACCATATAGATTATCAGGTATACCAAATTTAAGTAGGGTTACAATCAGTGAAAAAAGAGGAACAACTATATCGACAATTAAAATTGCAATTCAAATGGTAGATGGTAAAAGATACCAAGCAAGCTTTAAAACAAGTTCAACACTTTGGGATATTTTAGTATATTTTCAAACAAATGAAAAGCTATCCATCATCGATCAATTTAATGAAAATAATCAATATATTGAACCAATTATTAATATTTTAAATAGAGAGGTAATATTTAATAGCAAAAGAAAAAACAATTGGTGAATATAAATATTAACAATAGTATAATGTTTTTTTTAATTTATAGATTAGCACAATTGAATTGCTTCAAAAATCATCATTAGCATCATTAAATGTTACAGAGTCATCATTAGTTAAATTAACTTTTAAACAAACTGATAGATCAAAAGATGAAATTTTACCAATTATTGAATCCTATCAACCCCCTAGCATTCAAACCACTCCAACCTCATCACCAACAACAGCAACAGCAACAACTACCACCACCACCACCACTCCAACTTCATCACCAACAAATACTAATACCACCTCATCACCAATAAATAAAACTATTCTATCACCAACTACAAGCGAAACCTCAGTCAAGTCATCAAATAGTACAACCCGATCAACAACACCATCAGAATCATCTTTAAACTCTAGTGAAAATACAACACCATCAATGGATATTGATAAGTCACCCAAAGTTAATGAACAGCAACCATTAAACAGTGCTACTCAATCACCAACCACCTCCACTACCACAGCATCAGTAGTTAATGCCTCACCTAAAACAACCAGTTCTAGCGCACCAGAACCACCAAAAATTATAACAATGGATCCAAAAGATAGAGAGTTAAAAGCATATTTACCAACACTTGTTCATATTAATCCAAAAGCAATTTCACATAATGAAAAATTAACAGATGAAGATTTCAAAAGATTAGTCGAAGCAAATAAAAGAATTAAAAAGGAAAAAGATGAATTTAACTCTGTACTCAGAACCAAGTCAATGAGAGAAAGAGAAGAATATAAGAAAATTAAAAACTTTCAAACTACAACTATTCGTGTTGTGTTACCTGGTGTTAGTCAAAAATCTTTAGAAATGAAATTTTTGGTTAGGGAAAAAATTTCAAATTTAGTTTCATACCTAAATACTTTACTTGTAGAACCCAATGACTCTTTATTTTTATGTAAGCATTATAAACACTTTGTTAAATATCATATAAATATCAATTAATTTCTAATTTTTTTTTTTAATTGCATATTCAGATACTACACCACCTTACAAAGTTTTAAATAATAATGTTTCATTTTTAAAAGAAAGTTTATTCCCAAGGGCAAAAATTTTTTTAGGTGTCCCAAATGGTACCAATATTACATTTAATGAAGAGGTTCAAAAACTTTTTGATGATTTATCCTCATCAAATACAACAGCCAATACAACCACAACAACCACAACAGCTACAACCGAAACTGATGTCGAAATGAATAACGCTGACGAAAATGACAACAATAATAATAATGACACAATTAATAGTTATGAAAACGAAGAAAGAGAAAGAGAAATTGAATTAGAAAGGGAAAGAGAAAGAGAAAAAGCAAGAGAAAACCCAAATCAAATCAAAGCTCCAGCCTGGTTTTTAAAAGGAAAAAAATAATACTATAAAAATAAAAAACAAATAACAAAATAATAAAATAAAAAACCATAGGTTTGTAAAATAAAAACAATTATATGATTAGTTTTTTATTTTCTTCAAAAATTTATTTTTGTGTTATTATTAAAAGGGGTTCATAAAAAACTGCATGATAACAGTGTTTGATCAAAAACCACACCATGTGCATATGCAAGATTTTTTTTTTTTTTTTAAAAAAAAAATTTTCTATTTTTTAAATAATGACTCATTGTAAACAAAAGTTTTTTTTTTAAAAGCGACAACACTATTTATATTTTCGGAAATTAAATAATGAGTCAAGGGTTAAAAACGAAAAATACTATAAGGATTGCGGCATTATAACTATATTGCCATAATAAATTTTATTTTTTATTTTTAATTTTTTTTTTTAATTTTTTTTAATTTTTTTTTTTTTTTTTGTAAAATTTTGCAAAATGAAGTGGTTTATTTTTTTTTTTAAAATTATAATTTAAATTAATTTTTTTTACTTGTGTGTATTGTCTTAAATCTTTTACAAATAAAAATACTATTATAATAATAGCTAATTATAAATAAAATATTTTTAATTATATTATTAAACAAATTTTTTTTTTTTCAAAATATTTAATTTAGTTTCATTTATATAAATACATTTATATTATAAACATATAAAAAAATGGGTTCAGTATCTGGTAATAAAGATTTAAAGGAAGTCGATAGTGAAATCTTTGAATTAATGCACAAAGAAAAACAAAGACAATTCAATGGCTTAGAATTAATTGCTTCAGAAGTAAGTAATAGAATAAAATAATAATTATTATAATTGCTAAATATTAATATAATTCATTTTATTTTTTAAAATAATAAAGAATTTCACATCAAAAGCTGTTATGGAAGCTTTAGGTTCACATTTCACAAATAAATATGCTGAAGGTTATCCAGGTTCAAGATATTATGGTGGTTCAGAAGTTGTTGATGAATTAGAAATTTTATGTCAAAAGAGAGCTTTAGCAGCTTTTCATTTAGATTCAAGTAAATGGGGTGTTAATGTACAACCATATTCAGGTAGTCCAGCCAATTTTGCAGTTTACACTGCTTTATTAAAACCACACGACCGTATTATGGGTTTAGATTTACCATCAGGTGGCCATCTTACCCACGGTTATCAAACTGATAAGAAGAAAGTATCAGCTTCATCAATCTTTTTCGAATCAATGCCATATCAAATTGGTGCTGATGGTTTAATCGATTATCAACGTTTAGAAGAAAACGCTCTTCTCTTCAAACCAAAATTAATTATTTCTGGTGCCTCTGCTTATCCACGTGAATGGGATTACAAGAAAATGAGAAAGATTGCTGACAGAGTTGGTGCTTATTTAATGTGTGATATGGCTCACTACAGTGGTTTAGTTGCTGCTCAACTTTTAGATTCACCATTCGAATATTGTGATGTCGTCACCTCAACTACCCATAAAACTCTTAGAGGTCCACGTTCAGGTATCATCTTTTTCCGTAAAGGTAAAAGAGTTGATGGCAATGGTAAAGAAATTGAAGAATACGATTTAGAAAGTAAAATTAATTTCGCTGTTTTCCCATCACTCCAAGGTGGTCCACACGAAAATGTTATTGCTGGTGTTGCTGTTGCTCTTAAAGAAGCTGCTACAGATGATTTCAAAGAATATGCTAAACAAGTTCAAAAGAATGCCGCTGCTATTGGTAATGCTCTTATGTCAAAGGGTTACAAATTAGTTACTAACGGTACCGATAACCATTTAATTCTTTGGGATCTCCGTCCACAAGACCTCTCAGGTAGCAAGCTCGAAAAGGCCTGTGATGTCGCTAACATTACTGTCAATAAAAATGCCGTCCATGGTGATACTAATGCCATTGCCCCAGGTGGTGTTCGTATTGGTTCACCAGCTCTTACTTCAAGAGGTTTAAAAGAAGCCGATTTCGAAAAAATTGCTGAATTTTTAGACAGAATCGTTAAAATCTCACTTGAAATCCAATCACGTGTAGGTAAGAAATTAGTTGATTTTGTCGGTGAAATTCACAAATCAAAAGAACTTTTAGATTTAAAACAAGAAGTCGAAAAATTCTCAAGCCAATTCACTTTACCAGGTATTTAAATAATTTATAATAATACTCAGTAATAGTTTTTAAATATTTTATTTAGAATAAATAAAATAATAATTAAACAATAATAATTAATATAATAATAATAATAAAATAATAGTTTTGTAAATAAATAAAATTTAAATTTTTTTTTTTATAATATACATTTATTTAATCTCAGTTACTCTTCTCTTGATTATTCAAAATGTTTTTATTTTTTATTTTTTTAAAATTTATTTTATTTTATAAAAATTATTGGGGACATAAAAAACCATTGGTCGAGGAAAAGTCAAATGATTTTTCTTATTCAGAAAGCTAAAAATTAATTGATAAAAAAAAAAAATATTTTGGTTACCATTGTTATAATTGCAATAATATTTTACCTATAATATGGGTATAAATGAAATTGGTGATTTTGAACCATTCTTAAATAATTCAATAAATGATGATGATTTTATAGAATATGGCCGAGAGGAAATAGAAAAAAAACCAATAGGTTTTAAAAATTTTAAATATAAAAAAGAAATTATAATTTTGTTGGTTATTTACTCATTATTAATTGTAAATTCTTTTTTGTATACTTTATTTTTACCATCACTATTTATAAACTATGTAGAATATCATTTCCCAAATTTACCACCTGGAAGTGATTCTCAGCAATCAAAAGCTGCATATTATAAAAGTTACAGTGATTCTATTCCAAATATATTTATGTTTATTTTTGGACCATTAGCAGGTGTTTTATCGGATAGGTATTTATAATAAATTCTTAAAATAATTAATTTTTATAAAATATATATTAACTCGTTTTTTAAGATATGGAAGAAAACCAGTTTTATTTGCTGGCGGGTTCTTATTAGTAATTGATATGGTATCATGTTATATCACTATTTTAACTCATAACATATGGCCATTTTATATTTTACATAGTATTGGTGGTGCTTCTAATATTGCAGCTTCAGCAGTTTTATCATTTATTGCTGATATTACCTCCGAAGAAGAAAGATCGTTGTTCTACATATTTACAGGGGTGGTATCTGGAGCTGGTATAATTTTAGGACCTTTGATTTTTATTGGTGCTAATTATACTAAAATAGATAATTTACCTCTTTTTCTTTCGATGGGTTTAACATCATCCACTTTGATTATGATTTTTTTTTTAAAGGAGTCTTTAGATATCGCAAAAGAGGATAATAGAATTAAATTCACCGAATATAGCTCATGGAACCCTTTCAAAGTTATCAAAAAGGTTTTTTCAAATGGATATGTTGGTTTGGTTTGTTTGCTTTTTATCTCTGTTAACTATACAGCTCAAGATATTCTCTCAACATATTATTACTATTGTACTTTAATGTATAACTGGGGAGCAACTATGAATGGAATTTTTATGGGTGGTTTGGGGGTCTTTATTATATTTTGGGGAGGGGTTGTAATTCCACAATTATTAAAAAGATATTGTATGTTATAATTTTATTTAAAAAGTTAATTGTTTTATTAATAAACTAATTTTTTTATTTTATAATTATAATAGCACAACGTAGATTAATATCTTTAGGTTTGTTAATTAGTTTTTTGGCTCATATTGGTTATGCACTTTCATTAAAACAATATATATTTATAATTGCAGGAGTTTTTGGTGCATATGTTCCTAATAATATTTATTTAATTCAAAGTGTAATCTCAAGTTCAACATCACCCGAAGTTCAGGGCTCAGTAATATCTGGTGTCCAAGCAGCAGGCTCTCTTGCTGGTTTCTTGGGTGCTTTGGCTGCAAATGATATTTATTCATTCTTTATTTCTAAAGATTCACCAGTTTATTATCCCGGTGCTATATATTTATTTAATTCAATAATTGTTTTATTAACTTTTTGTGGCTCTTTATTAATTTGGAAATTTTATGAAGATCCGCTAAAGAAAAAATAAATAAATGAAGAATAATAATAAAAAAATGATTTTTAAATTTAAATACTATGCGTTTGTTTCAAAATTTGATTAATTCTGCAACAATCAATTTATTCAATTTTTGTCTTTAACCTCCTTGCATTGTGGTTAGTGTACCTGATTGCATTTTTTTCCTTTGGTATTGCGAACACCCTTTTGTTAAATTAAATTTTTTGTATATTTTTACATTTTTTGATATATTTTTTCATTTTTTATCTTATATTTTCATTTTTTTGGATAAATATGACATAAAATCAAAAAATATGAAGAATAAAAAAGTATGTGGTTCGAGGTGTTATTACCATTTTCTATTGATTCAAATGCCGCAGACAGCCTTCTTTCAGTATTCTCCTCTTAATGTGTTTGTTATCTCTTTAATTTTTTTCCATTTTGAAAAAAAAAGTTAGAAAAATTGAAAATTCGAAATCTGTTGGGTTAAAAAAAAACTTTTATAAAATAATGTAATTTTGTGTTCTTTTTGGAACCAACCGCATAATAATAAACTTTGAAAATTTAAAAAATTAAAATTAAAATAATAGATTACAGTTTTATTAATAAATATTTTTTTTTGATATTTAGTAGTTATTAAATGAGTTGTTTTTAAAAACAACCCAGTCAAAATTAAATTCGTTTGGTATACCGTTGTGAGCAACATTCATAAAGTTACTATTAGATGACCAAACAAATGGTTTTTGATTGTCAGTAGTAGGTCCACTGATTGCTAGCACTGAATTTTCCAATAGGTTATTGTATGAGGTTACTTTGGTATCTGTACACCCGAATGGCTTTGGATCATCTGATAACAGGTCATAACGAGAGCATATGGCATAAAATGGAGTGCCATGTGAAAGTGGATCAGTTTGGAATTTGTTATATCTTAGTAATGCTTTGAAAGAGTCTAAAGATTCAATTGAGCCTACATCACGACGGAAAATTTCGCTTCTTGGACATGTTTGATAGCTTAGATAATAGATTTTACTGTTAGTATAGTTGTTGGAAGTGAAGTTGTTATAACCAGACATGTTATAAATAGTTTCATAGAATGGAATATTGAATGAGCTAAAATACATTTCTCTTAGTAGGACTGTTTGATCATCATATTCAATATACTCTGGTATTTGTTCTAAAACATATAAAGCACCATCTTTTAATTCTTTATATGGGGTAAATTTTTTGTAGTCTATTACCATATATTGATTATTGTATGTCCCACTGTTGTATCTTGAGAATGTTTCGCACCATGATTTGCCGTCATTAGATAATCTATTTGTAATAGTTATTCTAATCCAACTTAAAACACCTGAATATGGTCTAATTAGTTTATATAGTTCTGGATTTAATAATGAGTTGGTGGTTTCTAAAACTACTAAATTTGTATCTGCCATTTGATAAAAATCCTATATTAAAAAAATTAAAAAATTAATAATTATTAAAAATATATATATTATAGTATTACATACATCAATTGAAATTAATACACCTGGATATGAGCTAAACATATTCCTTCTTGAAATGGTACCTGAATATTCAAAGGAATATCCATAGTTATAGCTTTTGAAAATTCTTAACATTGTATTATACCCTGTCCATGTTGTATGTGCTATGAAATTTATAAAAAAAATAGTTAGTGTTGAAAATGAGATTAAGTTTTATAATAATAATTACCTGCATATAGTTCTGAATAATCTGAAGTTAATTTGATTAGTGCGGAGCAGTGTTGGGTTTTCATAAAGTAATCTTGAATGTCATTAAAATCTGATGCTCTTTTAGCAGCTGGAAAATTACCCATGTGGAGGGCTGGCCCCAAATCACCCAAATCACCATACATATTTAAAACGAATAAATCGAAAAGTACTATAGTTTGCTGGTGTATCTTTGATCTATTATTTGTTAAACTTAATGCATAAGTATAGCCATCTAATAAGCCATTCATTTGAGTTAATGTTAGGTTTAGTTGTCTCCAATACCATGAATCAACATTATTTACAATAAATTCATGCTTATTAAAAAAAAGATAATGTTAATAAAAATAATAAAATTAAATAATTTTTTTAAATTATTATTATTATTATATCTTACCATATTATAATAGTTTTCTGTTAACCAATCATTTAAAACTTTTGGGATTGTGGAGGAGTTGAAATAATTTGTATAATAGTTATACTTACTATCCCAAATCATTTCTTGTGTTAAATAGCCTTCGAGATAACCTGCGGCCAATGCTTGAACATAATCATCATATTTTCCATTTAAACTATTGGTTTTCAATGATAAATAGGACCAACCATTAACGCTTACATCGGGCATATAATAAACATAGGCAATAGCATTTTCATCTATATAGTTTATAATTTCGAATTCATTTGATGATGATGGTTTTGAAAATCTAATTGAAAATTCTAAGATTGTACTATTTCCTTGATTGTTTTGATTTTTACTTTGCTTACTGGTATTATCTAAGTTATTTAATATATTAAAATGGTTTTGATTTTTTGTGTTTATTTTTATTGAATTATTTAAATTTATATAAAATAATAATAAAAATATAATAGCTGTTATTTTCATTTTATACATTTATAAATATAATAGATGTGTGAAAAAAAAAATTAAGAGGGGGTTTTAATAAAAAAAATTAAAAAAAAAAAAAATAAATAAAAATAAAATAAAAAATAAAAAAGGTTGTGTGAAAAAAATTTTAATTATTTGGTCAAATTAAGAAGCTTTAGTAATCAAAAAAAAAAAATTTACAAACCAATTTATTTTAAATAAATAGAAATCGAATGGAAACTATAAAAAATAGCTTTTAATAAAAAAATAAAAAATATTGTTTATAAAGAAAAATTTAATTTAATTTATTGTCTAGTTATTTATCTGTTGATGTTAATGATTTTATAATTGAGTGATATTTAGTTTCTTTAAATTCTAAATCTTTTCTTTCGTATGTTGATTGGTTTAATAACAACTTTAATAAATTTTCCCACCCAGAAATTAAACTATTGGTATTATTATTATTATTATTATTATTTTTTGATTGTATTTCTTTTTCAAACTCTATTTCCTTTTCAATGTTAATTTCTTTTTTATTATAATAGTTACTTTCATTTTTATCATCATCTATATTGTTATTGCTATTATTGTTATTATTATTATTTTGATTTACCAACATCCATGGACAAAACCATCTATGCTCTTTGACTGGTGAAAATTCAGTTTTCGATTTTGCTTTGGATTCAAGTGCATGTTTGAAATCGGTTGGTTGAGAATTTAAAAATGACTCACCCCAACTCCAACCACTATTTTTAGTGTTGTTGTTACTCTCTACCCCCGTATTATTGTTTTTATTGCTATTGCTGTCGTTTTGATATATATTGCCAAAAGATGTTTGAAAACTACCTGAAAATGCTGAAACAAATGTACTCTTTTTTGGTGTATCGTTATTACTATTAAAACTAAATGATTGTGCTAATGCTCTTTCAAACTGTATATTTTGCTTTTCTTCTTCATCATCACCTCTCTTCCTTTTACTTCCTACAATGCTGCTACTGAAAACACCACTCGATGTATTTGTATTTGGTTCTTCAAAAAATGGATTGGTTTTACTTTTATTCTCTATAAAATTCCAAATACCACAAACTCTTTGACAATATGAACAATAAATACTACTTTCAGTTTTCTCTTTTGAACCATTATTATTGTTTGAAATTGGTGATGATGTTGGTGATAAAGTTGATAAATTAAAATCCCAACCACATAAAGCTAAAAGACATGATGTTTTTGATTTTATATCATCGATTGGTAAATTTGAGATTTTAATAATTGAATTTAAAATATTGTCTCTTTCAAGTTTTTGTTTTTCATTCTAAGATAAAATAAATATGTTTCTATTAGTATTTTGAGTACGATTTCAAAGATTAAACCTTTAGTTATAATACGTTACCCATTGTTTATGAAATTCATCAGATAATAATGGTAATTTATCTATATTATTGTATATATTTTGAGATCTTTTAATGAAGGCATCCAATTGAGTTTGAAATGGTATATCTAAAAGTCTTGAAAAGAATGATGGGCAACCATTATTATCTCGCCATGGACAATTATCCCTATGTCCATCAGATTGTAAACTTTTTAAAAACTCTTGAATTCTTTTTGTTACTGATAAAAAAATTAGTATTTGGCTTTTTAAACAAACAAATTTTATAAAAAAAAAGAGTATCTTACCTAAAGTTTTATTTAAATTTGGTGGAACTTTAAAATATAACCTTTTTTTACAAGTTTCACATTCCAACATATCAGGTTCACAATTGATCCAACCAAATCTTGAACATTGCAATGGATCTATTTCGGTCGGTTTAGCAAACCAATTTGAAATTGTGTATGTTCTAACTCTATTATAGTAATCTGTATTATTCCATGGTCTATATGATGAATAAAGCAATGAGGTAGATGAAGCTAAATCACTATCGGTAAATGAAATACTATTGTTATTATTATTATTATTATTATCATTACCGGTATTGCTATTATTGCTATTATTATTGTTTTTACTATTATTATTATCAGATGCGAGGATTATATTATTTTTGTTTTCGTTTATGAGGTTATTTTTTAAAATTAATTCGTTTGATAAAATTGGTAATTGATTTAAAACTGTGGCACTGTCCAGATCGTTGAGTGCTTTCTTTATACGCTCATCCATTACACAAAATTTTATTTTCTGTTGAATTGCCAGTGGTAGACAGATGGTGTTTTATTATTTAAAAAATTTCAATAAAAATTTAAAAAATAATTTTAAAAATAAATTTAATTTAAAAAATAAAAAAAAAAATAAAAAAAAAATAGAGGTTATATTTTTTTTTTTTTTAATTATTTATAATAATCTTTCAAATATCTGAAGGTTATTTTAAATCAATAAAATAAAAAAAAAATAATAAAAATAAAAAAAATCATATTTGATTTTTTTTTTTTTTTTTTTTTTTTTTTTATAATTATATTTTTTTTTTTTTTCTCAAAATAATTATTTTTAAAACTATATTTTAAACAGTTGTATTTACTTTTTATTAATAATTTAATTGTATTTATATAAATATATTTAAATTTTGTTTTATTAATTTATTTTACTATTTATTTTTTTATTTTTTTATTTTTTCTATCCATTGTATTTTTATTATTTTTTTATTGTGGTGCTGTATATATAAAATAATACAAGCAAGAAATTGCAACAACACCCCCACATCCAACCACTAATAATTTCTCTTTAAAATTTAAAAAATAAAAAAATTATTAAATTATTTTTTATTTTAATAAATTGAGAACATTAAATTACATTATAATTTTTCCAATTTCTATATATATTTTAATTAAGTTTTACAATACACATTTTTTTTTATTATTTTAAATTCAAATAAATATAACATAAATATAATAACTTTTTTTTTTTTTTTAAACAAAGAAAAAACATTTTTTTTTTTTTTTGTTTTGTTTTAATCTTTTTAATAAATCTATCAAAATTTTATATCTTTTAAAACATATGTTGTTAACATTTGTTTATTAGTTTATTTTCTGTTTTATTTATATAAATTTTTTTTATTTTTTTTTTTTTTAATTGTTTAATTAAAAGTAAATATTTTATTTTATTAAAATTTATGGTTTTAAAAAAAAAAAAAAAAAATAATATTAATAACTAATTCTTCCCTAAATAATTTTTACTTCTATTTTCTTTTTCTTTTAGATACTATGGCAGAAGTTAAATCAAATAATATTAAAAGAAGGGGAGAACTTAAAAAACACTCCTCAAAAGACAATATACTTTCTTCATCTTCAGGAAATGTAATAAAATCCCAACCATATTTATCCCAATGCTATAGTAATAGTGAAAAACAAGGAAATGGTAAAGATTTACAAGATAAAATATTTAGACAAAATGAAAGACATTCAAATGGGG
>NW_003519383.1:47430-117471 GCF_000190715.1 Dictyostelium purpureum
ATAAAAAAAAAAATAAAAAAAAAAAAAATAAAAAACCAATTTATATAGAAACTCTTCATTTATTATTTTTTTAATATCATTCCATTATTTAATTATATATATATATATATATCTTATAATTTTTTACTCAAGAGGTTTTATTTAAAATAAAAATGGTCAATTTTTTAAAATAAAAAAAAATTGAAAAAAAAATATAAATATACATTAAAATAGTGTATATGTAAAAATGGTTGTAAGTCTAACAAATTTTATTTTTATTTAATTTCTAAAATATTTTTTTAGAAAATATTATTTTTTTTATTATTTTTTTATTTCGGTTTTTTTTTTAAATTTTTTTTTTTAAAATTATAATTATTATAATTATCAACAAATTTATTAAATCAATACTTTCAATAAAAGAAAAGCAATCAATGAATTAAATCAAAGTCGGGGGAAATTGTAACTGAAGAACTCTCTTTGGTTGATAGTGATACGTATGCAAGATTTGAAAAAAAATATTATGGAATATCATTAGAAGAGGTAATTAGTTTGTTTTTCAATAAAAAATTTGTGAATAGTTTTTTGGAGCTAACAAATCTCAATTTAAGTAAAATCAACTCAGAAAAAGAAGAGATTTATAAAAGAGAATTTGAAGGAGGTTCCAAAAAGTATAAATTTAAGCCTATTTCAAGGATTACCAAAGAAGAGCTTTTTGAATATTTGTCTATTACCTTAATGTTAGATTTGGGTGTTTTTAAAACAATTATGGATATTAAAAACCATAGTAATACAAAAATGAAAAGAAACAGATTTTTTTTGGTTCAATCAACAAACAAATTTACAGATGATCAAATTAAAAGAATTGCAGGTGAAATGAGTGATATTAGTTATGATTTCGTTGAAGGAATTAAAGTTTGCACCCTTGGCGAAACTATATATAAATATATCCTAAATTCAGATTCAAAAGAGAAATATATTCAAGATAATAATAAATCTCCAATTATATGTATACCTCGTAAACCTCATGCAAATGGTCTTTTAAGTTATATGGTTGGAACCTTTTTAGAACGTATTCATCATTTGTCATTCCCTAAAAAAAGCCCAGAATCATCACCAAAAAGAGGGTCTTTTAAAGAATTAAAATATCCATATATTATAGAGTTTTTAAACAAGTTAGATTATCAAATAAATCCCTCAAGTAGTGTTGATAACGTATTAGGAACGTATAAAGATTTTAAATTTCATTTAGTTGGCGATAGTGCATTTTTTTCCAAAGATAATTTAAATCATATAGTAAATAAAGGTTGGTTGGCAACAATTTCAGATTCCTCAAGTAGCAACATTAACATATTGCACAAAGATACATTAAAAGATGATAAAAATTGGATTGCAATAGAACTTGATAGTTATTATAAAGTCTGTAAAATTGATGAAAGAGACGAAAAAGTTCCTACATTTAAATCAATTGCCACAACTGGTTTTAAAACTCAAAATCGTGAAGTTAATCCAAGTAAAGGTTATAATATTAGTGATGCGGTGGATCTTTATAAATTAAATGATTCAACTTTAAAGAAATTATGTTTAGGTTTAGGAGTTTCAAGATCAAGTAGTAATAGGAGAATGGTTATATCAATTTGTGGTATAGATCCATTATCTCATTCAACCAACCCCAATTCGTACTCATTATTATCAGAAGCAATTCAAAAAGATACTTTAAAATCATTTTCATTGGTTAAACTCAAAAACTTGCATCAAGATTTTAATTTACCAGCTCCTGCCCAGTTAACATGTGAAGGTTACATTTTAGCTCTTACCAGACTTTATGAAAATGAAAACTTTGAATTAGATTCGCTTTTGAAAGACCTTTCCCAATCTCTAAGAACTTCTCCTCCATTAGAATCAGATTTTTATAAAAATGGTTCAATGTAATAGATATTCACAGCAGATATCTATATTCAGGTGGTATTCATGGATATGTTAAAAATTGGAGAATATTTGCTGTTTCATGTTTAATCAAGTCTTATATCATCAATATCTATTCATTTTATATGTCAATTACATCAAAACACATGAAGTTTGAAGAATTTAAACAAATTTTCATACATAGCATTAGAGAAGTTAATTTAGTCCCAAAAAGTCCATCCTCAAATCAAAATCAAAATCAAAATCAATTTTTTTATTTATCCAGAAGTCCTGTATTTTAACTATTCACCATCTTTTTAAAGCTCAATCATATATATATAAATACTTTCTACATTCTCATATTTATATAATTGATAAAATATTTTAAATAAAGATATTACAAACAAAACATTGTCTTTTCTTATTTTTTTTTTTTTTTTTTTTTTTTTTTTTTTTTTTTTTTAAATTAAAAAATTTTTTTTTTAAAATTAAATTTCAGGGTCCCCTTTAAATAATAAATAATTATAAATTAAATCATATTTCTCATGTATAATAAAAATAATAAATGAAATATTTACAAGCAATAAAAGATTTGTTTATTATTTTTTCTATTTTTTTAATTTTATTTTTTTTAAATTGATCAAAAAAAATACACCTGATACACAAATTAACACAACAAATAATTTCCTACAAAACCATATATAAATTATGAAACAAAATTAAAAAATAATATATTTACAAATATAAAATGTTATACATATGAAAAAAAGCGAAAAAATGAAATTTTGGAATTTGATTTTTAAAAATTTGGATTTTTATAGATAAATTTTAATTTTTTTTTTTTTTCTAAAATGCTATAGAGTTTGCTGGGAATTAGTTAAAAGTGTTGGTAATAGTATTATTGAAGGGAAAGAATTGACCAGTACATGTTTACCAATCGCTCTATTTGAAGCTAGATCATTTTTAGAAAAGGTTACTGATACATGGGGATTTGCGCCACTTTATTTACAAAAGGCATGTGAAACCAATGATCCTGTAGAAAGATTAAAACTAATAGTCAGCTTTGCAGTTTCTGGGCTTCATTTAACAACTACCATTGCTAAACCATTTAACCCATTACTAGGAGAAACTTTCGAATGTGACTTATCAGATGGATCAACTGCATTCATCGAACAAATTTCCCACCATCCACCAATTAGCTCATGGAGATTACACGAAAAAAATGGAAGATACAAGTATACTGGAAATGTTTGCTGGTCAGCTTCTTGTCGTGGAAATGTCGTTAGAGGATGTTTAAAGGGTCCCCATAATATTGAATTTGCTGATGGCTCTACTATCAATTTCAACTACCCAGATGCACTCATTAAAGGTATTTTTTGGAGTGACAGAGTAACTGATTTCGATGGTAAAATGATATTCACTGATGAAAAGAATATGTTAGGTGCTGAAATTATATTCAATCCAAATGCTTTAGGTTTTGTTAGAAGTTTATTTACAAAACAAAAATCACCATCAGATACTATTGTCGGTAAAATATTTAGACTACAACAAAATCATATCAACAACATCAAGAAACAAAACAATAACGGTTTCAACAATATTGATGAGGGCGATATCATTTCAAATATTGAAGGTACATGGCTCACTCAATTGTTAATTGATAACGTCGAATATTGGAATATCAAAATGGTTCCATATGGTGTATTATACAGAGATCCAGAAACAACTCTCCCAACAGATTCATCTCGTCGTGATGATATAAGATATCTAAAATTAGGAAACCTCGAAAAAGCAAAAGAATTTAAAGCCCTAATTGAAGATAAACAAAGACACGAAGCAAAATTAAAGAAGGAAAGTGAAAAAAAAAATAAAAAAGAAAAAAACTGATAAATAATAGTATATTGTAATAAAAGGGATAATAATATTTTTTTTTTTTTGGAAATAAAAACAAATAAAGAGTAAAATTATTAAAAATATTTTCTTTTTTTTCTTTATCTTTTTTTTTTTTTATAATTACAAAATATTTTTTTTATTTATTTTTTTTTTATTTACAAATTAAATTGAATTTACTTTTCTAATTTTATATATAAATTTTCTATTAATATTATTATTATAATTACTATATTATTTATTACTACTATTATTATTATTAAAATTTTATTGAATATCTGATCTTTGTGCTCTTTTTGGTTCTCTACGTAATGATTCTTTATATAAATCTTGTTGATATAAATCTAAAGTATCAGCTTTAAGATCACTTTTAATATTTAATAAAAATTCTTGAATTTGATGTACTGGTTGTAAATTGTAAGCTACATTTTGAGTTTCTTGAACTAAAGAGATTACTTTGAAAACTAAAGTTCTTTTAGTGAAATTAATTAAATTGACTGATTTACCTTTTGAAACTTCGATTGGAATATTATCTGGATTTTCTTCCATAAAGGTAAGATCAGTTAAATGGACACCTAAATAAGGAAGCATTGGTGGTACAAAATTTTGTAAACGACCTCTATAGGTTTTAAAGGAACCCTCTGAATTCATAATCTTTTCAAGTTCGGCATAAGATTTTAATATGGCTGGCGATAATTCTTCACGGGTATATTTGAGACGATAAACAGATGAAAAGTTGAGACCTGCTATAATTGCCATTAATGAGTTATAGTTGTTTAAAGTTTTCAAGTGTTCTGCAATCTTTATGAAACGAGCCATCATTCTAGCACGAGCCTTAACCTTGGCAGTTTGAATGATCATGGTGGCAACCCACATTGAAACTGAATTGAAACGATCGATCATCTTTAATACATTTGGAGCACGTGATTTTAATTTGGTTTTGTTCCATGATTGATTTAAAAGTTCTGGTGGCTTAATCTTTCTGTAGATTTCAAATTCGATTAATGTTAATTGTCTTGCGATTTCCTCTTCATCGATATCGTGGAATGAGAGATTGTTAGAGAAAATATTTTTGAATGCAACGATTGGTTCTGGTGTTTTTTCATTGAAAATATGTTTGGATTCGGTAGCTGGTGATAGTTTTTCAACGACTTTACTAAGTGATTTCATTAAATTTGAACCTGGACCTGGGAATTTAATAAGAATTTGATCGAGGAATGTACGAAGTTGTTGAATAAGTTTATCGTCAAAATCTGAATAATAATTATCGATCCAAGTTTTTAATACATTGACAACACGAATTTGAATAGTTCTTGCTGATTTTTCATCGGTGCCCTGTGGAACATTATAACGTTGTTGTAATTTAGACATTAATTTCTCTGGTGTACAAAATGATTGATATGTCATAAGGAATGTTTTAAGGAATTGAAGATCATGCTTGGAATCGTGTGTTAAATGCTCTACTAATTTATTTAATGAACCATATTTAACTACTTCATCGTCCTGGTCGTATTCGGTATTGTGAACTTTTTCGGTAATTATATTTTCTGCTGGTTCATCCCAAATATTAACACCATCATCTTCATTTTCCTCTTCGAGTAAATCCATTTGGAATAAAAGATCTTCTCTTTCGGTTATCTTTGATTGTCTTTCTTCTTTGGTATACTCTGTGTGTTCCATTGACAAATCGTAAATTCTTTCTGTATCTTTTAATGCATTTCTAATATAGGTAACTAATCTACTCTCTGTTGATCCTTCTACAATTGGTGTTGTAACTCTAGCTTCTTTTTCTAATGTTTGCTTTGTTTGTTTTAATCCTTTTGTTGATAAATGTTGTAAAATTAATTGTATTATAACTGTTTTATCAAGTTTTTGTTTAACCTCTGCTTTACCTGGATAATATTGTTTACCAAATTGTATAGCTCTATTAACTGGATAAATTCTTTCGCTATAAAAAAAAAAAAAATTTATTATTAATATTCTATAATGATAATCGATGTATATATAGAGTGTTGATTTGATATTTACCATAAATTATTAATTTCGGGGTTTGTCTTTAATACATTTTTTCTCCATTCTGATCTATCAACCTTTTCTTTAGAATACATCAATTCTACTGGATTAAATGATGATGGGGATATCATTTTTTACTATATATATGTTCTTTTTTTTTTTTTTTTAACTATTATTGCTATTATTTTTAACTATATGATTTATAACAACAATAATATTTTATTTCTTTTATTATACAACAAAAAAAAAAAAAAAAATTTATATATATTATTTATAAATATTTAAATAAACAAATGTTATGAAGTTGAAATCTACAATTATTTGATAAAGAAGGTTTTAAAATTAGTAAGTTATTAATTATTTTTATTTTGGAATATAAAAAAAAAAAAAAAGGTTTTTAAAGTTAACCAAAAGAATATAAAAAAAAAAATAGTAAAAAACTTTATAAATATGGTATCTTTGTCTATAATTACAATTTTATTAAATATTTAGTATGATACAAATCTATTGGTTATTATTGATTAAAGATAATTCCTTTTAATTAAAAAAAATATAAAAGGAATTATAAATTAGAATAAATGATTGTTGATGATGTGTTACTTGTGAAAAAAAAAAAAAAGTTATTAACAAGTAATATGTATAGGTTATTTTATATTAATTAAATAAATAGTGTGGTTTTATGATTTAAAAATATAAATATATAAAAGTTGTAGTTTATATATTCAATCAAATAATTTGTATAAAACAAATTATTTAAATTTTTTCTTTGTAAAACAACAGTAAAAATAAAAATAAAATAATATAATATAATAAACACAAAGATGTTATGAAAAAAAATTTAAAAAACAAAAATAAAAAAAAAAATAAAAATTTTAAAAAAAAAAAAAAAAAAAAAAAAAATCAGGCTAAAAAAAAAAAAAAAAAATTTTAAAAATAAAAAAAATTTAAAATAAAAATATATAATAATTACTGTTTGATTAAATTATAAACTGTACTATTATTTATGTTTAATGATTAAAACTATAATAATTTTAAAATGATTATTTATACTTTTTTTTTTTTTTTTTTTTTATAAAAAACATAAAAAATTTTATTTTTATTTTCTATTCAATTAAAACGAAAAAAAAAAAATAAAAAAAAAAAATAAAATAAAATAAAAATAAATACCCTATTTTAAAATTGATTATAATAATAAAATTAGAGAATTGGCAAATTGGTGATTTATGATTTATGATTCTGATTAATGATTCTGATTTATGATTCTGATTTATGATTTATTTATGATTGAAAATAAATAAATAAATAAATAAATAAATATTAAAAATGTATTTTTTTTTATATAAAAATAGAAAAAGAAATATAAAATAATAATTTTTATTTTATTATTTTTAAATTTAATTTATTTTTTATTTATTTAAAAATTAAATAATATAAAATTAAAAAATAAAAATAAATAATTTAATCTTGTGTTTTTAATTTTTTTAAAATTTTATATTAATAAAAACTTTTTTGTTCCTGATTAATTTGTGATGAAACGTATAATTAAAATATGTTTTATTTTTTTGTGGGGTGATGTGAAATTTTTTTATAGGGGGTTAGAGGTGACTTTTCTTTGTATTAAGATGTATTTGTGGAGTGTGTTGGAGGGGTTAATATTTTGTTTTGTTAATTTTGTTGTGTTTAAATAAATGTTGTGGTTTTTTTTTTTTTTTGGGTATTAATAATACTTAATTAATAAAACTTTTTTATAAAGGTTATTTAAGCTTCTATATGATGTTGTGGGTATGCATGCATGGTGTGTGTGTGTTTTCGTTATTTTTATTTTAAACAATATGTTACTAGTTGTTAAAAATAATTGTTGTGGCGCGTGATGAAAACACACCACACTTTTAAAAGTTTTGTGGGCTTTATTATGAAAATGTGTTCAGTTTAGTTCTACTTACCACAAAAATATTTATAAATAAAAAAAAAAGAAAATGAAAAAAATTAAAAAGAATTTTTTATGTTTATATTTAAATTTTAATGGTTATAAAAATAAAAAAAAAAAATAAAAAAAAATAAGATTTTTTTTTATTTGAAATAATGTGATCAAAATAAAAAAATAAAAAAAAATTTAAAATAAAAAAAAAAAAAAAAAAAAAAAAGTAATAAAAAATCATAATTTTCGGGTAGAGATTAAAAAAGAAAAAAGTTACTTTTT
This sequence comes from Dictyostelium purpureum, assembly GCF_000190715.1. Classification (NCBI taxonomy): domain Eukaryota; phylum Evosea; class Eumycetozoa; order Dictyosteliales; family Dictyosteliaceae; genus Dictyostelium; species Dictyostelium purpureum. The sequence goes on from NW_003519383.1 coordinate 55,415, forward strand.
AGAGTTAATAATATATATTGATTATGGTACTATTTCTTTAGAAAAATTAAACAATAAAAACAGATAAAATCCATTAAATCTCTCCCAAGTGATTTTTTTTAATAAATTAAATTTTTATTATTTATTGTTAAAAATAATAATAATAAAATAAAATTTAAATTATTTTTATTTGAAAAACAAAACCTTTTTTATTTCAACATTGATGATGGTTTGATTGTTTTCCTTTAAAGAGTTTGAGAAGATGGGTGCCTTGAAGTTTGTGATGTGGGGGATTTCATAACGTTTAATAAGTGATTTTATGATTTCAGTAACAACCATGTCATGACGAGTGATTCTACCGAATTTATTCATACCTGTACATCCACCTTCTAAATGTTCAATTGATTCATCAGCACTTGCACACATCCTACATCTTCTATCCGCATTTGAACTGCATCACGGTGAGCTAATGACATTCTATTTGGTAATAACGACAAAACTGCTTCCCAAAATGTTGTTGTTTGTGGCAAATGATAATTCAAAACCAAGTTCTGAGGCGTAATGACAAGCTGTGTCATATCTTCTGGTTGGAGGAGGTACCATAATACTTGAAACCGAATGGGAGTGTTGTGAGACTATTTGGTATTTAATTATTAGTCATGAACTGACCACTTTATTTATAGTTTTTTTTAGTATTAATGTTATGTTTTTACTTTGTTTAGGAATTCATTGATTCACTTGGTGCGGACATATTGATTATTACCTTGGCTAATTTTTCGGTGGTAGTCAGAGCCAGCTTCTGTTCATATAAGCCGGGACCACTAAGATCAGTACACAATCTTTGTGGTTTGGTCTAGCCTGTGTTTTACCTGCAATGCATTCTGATTGATGAGACCGGACCGGGTATCGTTTAACGATTCATACCATTTAATATGGCAGAGTTCTGAATTTGGGTGGATATCAGGATCCAGATGTTTTTTTACTCCTCACTTTGGTAATGTGACGGGTGGAATTACTTGGTTAAAACCACGACCGAATGTGAGTGTTGTGAGACTATTTGGTAATGTGCCGGGTGTAACTACTTGGTTAAAATTATCACCGAATGTGAGTGTTGTGAGACTATTTGGTAATGTGCCGGGTGTAACTACTTGGTTAAATTTTCTTCCGAATGTGAGTGTTGTGAGAGTATTTGGTAATATGTCAGGTGGAATTACTTGGTTAAAAAAACCACCGAATTTGAGTGTTGTGAGAGTATTTGGTAATGTGCCGGGTAGAATTACTTGGTTAAAAAAACCACCGAATTTGAGTGTTGTGAGACTATTTGGTAATGTGCTGGGTAGAATTACTTGGTTAAAACCATCACCGAATGTGAGTGTTGTGAGACTATTTGGTAATGTGCGGGGTGAAATTACTTGGTTAAAACAATAACCGAATGTGAGTGTTGTGAGACTATTTGGTAGTGCGCCGGGTAGAAATCCTTGGTTAAATCTATCATCGAATGTGAGTGTTGTGAGACTATTTGGTAATGTTCCTGGTGAAATTACTTGGTTAAATTTATAACCGAATGTGAGTGTTGTGAGACTATTTGGTAATGTGCGGGGTGGAATTACTTGGTTAAATTCATCACCGAATTTGAGTGTTGTGAGACTATTTGGTAGTGTGCCGGGTAGAACTCCTTGGTTAAATCTATAATCGAATGTGAGTGTTGTGAGACTATTTGGTAATGTGCCGGGTGGAATTACTTGGTTAAATTCATCACCGAATGTGAGTGTTGTGAGACTATTTGGTAATGTGCCGGGTGAAATTACTCGGATAAATCTACGACCGAATGTGAGTGTTGTGAGACTATTTGGCAATGTGCTGGGTGAAATTACTTGGTTAAAATTATCACCGAATGTGAGTGTTGTGAGACTATTTGGTAATGTGCCGGGTGGAATTACTTTGTTAAAATAATCACCGAATGTGAGTGTTGTGAGAGTATTTGGTAATGTGCCGGGTGAAACTACTTTGTTAAATCCACCGAGTGTGAGTGTTGTGAGACTATTTGGTAATGTACCGGATGAAATTTCTTGGTTAAACCAATCACCGAATGTGAGTGTTGTGAGACTATTTGGTAATGTGCCGGGTGAAATTAGTCGGTTAAATGCACCACCGAATGTGAGTGTTGTAAGACTATTTGGTAATGTGCCGGGTGGAATTACTTGGTTAAATTCATCACCGAATATGAGTGTTGTGAGAGTATTTGGTAATGTGCCGGGTGAAACTACTTTGTTAAATCCACCGAGTGTGAGTGTTGTGAGACTATTTGGTAATGTACCGGATGAAATTACTTGGTTAGAATTATCACCGAATGTGAGTGTTGTAATACTATTTGGTAATGTGTCGGGTAGAATTACTTGGTTAAAATAATCACCGAATGTGAGTGTTGTGAGACTATTTGGTAATGAGCCAGGTGGAACTACTTGGTTAAATCTATCACTAAATTTGAGTGTGAATGTAATTGTATTTGGTAAAGTTGTTAGAGCTAAAATGTTATCAAAACGGTGGAGATTTAAATTTGTCAAAAATGGTGGAAATTCATTTTTATCTGGTAGTTGATCACCATACCAATTAAGTGTTGTTATATATGATTTATCTTTATACTGGCCATAACTCGATATATCAAGATCTACAACACTATATAAAATAAACTTCAAAAGATGTTTATGAATTTCTTTTCTTAAAAATATATTATTCCAAATTTTATAAAATAATCTATAATAAATAGTTAAAAATAGAAAAAACCAATTAAAATGCTTTTAATTAATCTATTCTTTATATGTATTGTATCTATTTGTATTGTACTTACCTATCACCAATATTAATACTGGTTTTTAACTCTTCATTTACGCGAATGTTAATTAGAGATGATAGTAGCTCATCCATTATTTATATATAAAAAAAAAAAATTTAAAAAAAAACATTAAAAAAAAAAAAAAAATTATTTTTATATTTTTTTAAAAAAAAAATATTTAAAAAGTGATGATCTAAATTAATTAAATTTTTTATTTTAAGAAAAATTTTTTTTGATTTTTACAACCCTTGTTATATTATTACGTTTAGTAAATATTAAATCCGATAAACAACCGAAAATAAAAAAAGAATATAAAAGAATTAGGGAAGTGTATAGAGATATTTTATTTGAAAAATTAATTACCAAAAAGATCAGAATTCGAAATTTAATCAAGTGTTGGTTATACACAACCTGCTTTATAAGTAGAATTGAAGAATAATATTTAATATCCATAAATTTATAGATAACTGTCACCCTGTTGCTATTTCCTTTATAGTAGAAATCATAACCCAAGTATGGTATCTTTATTTAAATTTTTATTTAATATTAAATTATATATTAATAATCTTTTTATTATATTTTTTCTTTAAATATATTAATTAATCACACCCAATATAATGACAATGCAGTATAGTCGATTTATTGTGCCAATCTCAGATTACCATTTTTGTATAAAATTTCTTTCAATTTTCTCACCACACAAAAATTCACAAAATATTTCAAATAAATAACAGATCAATAATAATAGCCTTCAAGTAAGAAAATAAGTACACCATTTTAAAACAAAAACAAGAAAACATTAGAATCCATAGCACTAATCATTTATATTTTACTCAAACATCCCCAGTTATGAAGTAATGGCTTGACCAATTTAAGTCTTTTTAGAGCATGTTAGTTCTATCCTTAAGTTTTCATAATTTGATTCAATTATTAGTGAATCCATTCCAGCCATGATTCAAATAATTACAGTTTATGAAACGCTTAAAGGCCACCAACATCTTTTTTATTCAAATATTTTATTGATGTTAAAAAAGCTATTCCAATACTTTGTAACATGAATCTAATTCAAACTCGCCTATCTTGAACCAAATTATTCAGAATGAGAAAGTTTATTGGGTATCAATCTAAATGCAGTTATATATAAACATAGTCTATAGATACCACCATACCATCTTAGAAAATAAAGAAAGTTAATCAAGAACAAACCTATAGGATGTCACCACCATACCTATTGAGTACTCATAATGTTTACATGTAGGAATTATTATTTTTATTATTACACCCATTAATATATTTAAAAAAAAAATTAAAAATTAAATAAATAACTAAAATGGTAAATAATAATATAATAATTGATATAAATCATTTGGGGTTATAAAAATTAAGTTTTTAACATCAACAAAATACTTTTTCTGTAGAAAATAATATAGAATTGATTTTGGGTTTTTTTTTTAAAATTAATTTTAACCCAAATTAATTTTTAAGCGACTTAAAAAAAAAAAATTTAAAAAAAAAAAATGACTTATAATTACAACTTAATTTTTTTTTTTCTAACATTATAAAAATTAAAATAAATTAATATACCACAAATAAAAAAAAACAATGGAAAAACAACAAAATGACATTAAATGTTATGATCATCCTCAAAATGATTTGGTTTTAATATGTTTATCATGCCAATATAAACCAGCATGTATAAAATGTGTAGTTGGAGATCACAAAGGCCATATTTTTGAAGATATAGAGAATTTAGATTTTAGAGATGATATAGACTACAAATTTCAGGATGAAATCATACCAAAGCTAAATGAACAGTTAGAAAATAATAAAAATCAATTGGAGAAATCTGAAAATAACTTTGCTCAAATTAAAGATAGTCATGAAAAAAATTTAGAAAAATTAATGGATGAATTTAAGAAAATAAAAGATTTTCTTATTGCAAAAGAAAATGATTTAAAAAGATTACTAATAACTAAATTTGATGAAAATTTAGAACCAACACTGCCATCACAACAACAATTCAAACTACAAACAAAAAAATTATCAATATTATTAACTATTATAATGTCCAAAAAAATAAAAACAACAACAACAAAAACAACAACAAAAACAACAAAAACAACAAAAACAACAACAAAAACAACAACAACAACAAAAACAACAACAACAACAACAACAACAACAAAAACAATAATAATAATAATCATTCTTTTATTGAACTTTTAAAACATATTGACCAATATAGAGACATTTTATTGAACATAAACAATTTACTACCCAACTATAATGATACCCAATTACTTTCCAATCAATATGATTTTGAAAAAATAAAAGATCAAATTAATCAATACTTTGAAATACAAACTGTAGCATTAGAAGGTAAATATTTATTTTTTATTTTTTTATTTTTTTATTTTATTTTTATGAAATTTTATCCTCTAATCTAAAATCTTTTTAATCTAGGTATACAAACAAATAGATCTGAGACTTATGATAACTATGATCATTATTATTATAACAAGGAAGATTATTATGATTAACCAAAAAGAAGAACATTTAAAAACAATTTTTTTTCTAGAAAATAGAACAAAATAAAATGTTTTGTTTAATTTTATTTTACATAATTTATTTAAATTTTTTTTTTATTTATTTTATTTTATTATTTATATAATAAACATTATTGTGATAAATTTATTTTTTTTTTTTGTAAAAATGTTGTTCAAAGTTATTTTTTTTTTTTTTTTTTTTTGAAAAGATTCTTAATCAATTATCGATAATTTGAAAAATCAAAACAACCTGAGCCGATACTAATCGGAAAAAAAATAAAGAATAAATTTTATTTATTTGTTTTTTATTTTTTTTTAATTTTAGTTAAAATTAAAAATAAATAAAAAACCTTGTTTTTTATTTATTTTTTTAAGTATCTTATTTCTTTTTTATTTGAGGATATTAATAATTATTATATTTAAATATAATTATTTATTAATTTTTTATGAAACAAATTAGCAACGTAAAATTGTTTTTTTTTAATTTTATTTTTTTTTAAAAAAATTTTTTTTAAATTTTTTTTATTTTTTTACATAATTTTTTTTTATTTTATTATTTTTTTTAATAGTTAATTAACTACAAAATTAAATAATAAAAATATCAAATCGATAAATTATAATTAAAGTTTTTTTTTTATATTTTTATTTTATTTTTCTTTATTTACATAAATATATTTATAAATGGCATCACCAGACCAAGATCCATATTACTTGGCAGAAAAGTAAAATTTAAAATGACATATTTATAGCATTAATAATAATAATAATAATAATAATAATAATATTAATAATAATAATAATAATAATAATAATAATAATAATAATAATATCAATAGGATAGTAATAATTATAATTAATAAAAATATTTGATAATAATATGAATTTAAAAAAACATATAATATATTAATATTTTTAATTTTAATAATATAGTAATATAGCATCAGCAGCTAGAGGTTTAGAAGGGTTATACGAAAAATGGAATTCATTAGTTTTTGAAACAAATACATATACAAATAAAGAATTTAAATGGACAAGAAAGGAAATGAAAAAAGTATTACAGGATATAGAGGATGATCTTTCAGATATTGAAGAGGTTATTGGTACAATAGAAAAGTTTCCTGGTAGATATCATTTGTTACCAGGCGAGTTACAGAGAAGAAAATCATTTGCAAATGATGTTAGAACCCAAATAAATCGAATAAAAAGTAGTTTAAATGACCCAAGCATATTAAGAAAGATTGAAGATGATAAAACAAAAGAACTTTTAACAGCTGATAGAATTAACCAAATTGAAAAGACATCGAGATTTGATGGTCTAAAGAGGGCCCATGAAGAAGATAATAGAGATTATGTACGTGACAATCATCAATTCCAACAACAATTATATCAACAACAAGATCAAGGTTTAGATGAAATGCATACCAATCTCATCGATTTAAAGGAAATGGGTGAAAATATGCATACAGAACTTAAAGTACAGGCTGGTATTTTAGATAGACTACACGAACGTGCTGAAAACTCAAGTGCTCTTTTAGGTAGTGTTATGAGAAAATTAGATAGATTTATGGAAACCACAAGTAGCAAATTACAATGGACAATTATCGCAATTTTAGGTGTTATTTTTATAGCTTTAGTTCTTTTAACAACTATGGTCAAAAAATAATAATAATTAAATAATATAACTTTTTCAAAACAAATAAAATAAAATAAAATAAAAAAAAAAAGAAAAGAAAATAAATAATAATAAAAATAATAATGTAATATAAAGTAATAATAACAATATCATATAAATAAACTATTTAATAACTTTTTTTTTTTAAATAAAACAAAATATTCTTTTTCTTAAAATTAAAAATAGAAAAATTATGTTGATAGATAATAATTTAGATCTAATTAAAATAAAAATATGCATTGTTTTTTTTTTTTTTAAATTTGTTTGTTTATTATAGTTTTTTTTTTTTTTTTTTAAATGATTGTATTTTATTCATCGTCGGATAAAACTAAATCTTCAACTAAATCATCGACATTACCATCACCAGTAACTTTGAATTTTGGTTGGGTTTTTTGTTTTTTAACTGGTTGTTTTGATTTTTTACCGTGATAAACTTTTTCTTCTTCTTCTTCTTCCTCTTCTTCGTCATCATCTTCACCATCAAACTCTTCTTCATCACCTTCTAATTCTTCACCTTCTAATTCTTCATCATCTTCACTATCAAACTCTTCTTCTTCGTCGTCTTCATAATTATAAACTTTAGTTGATTCGATTAAAGTCTTTTGAAGTTGTTTACTCTTGTTCTTTAATGATAATAATAATTGTTTTAATGGAGTAATCTTATATTTATCTTTGAGATTATCGATGAAAGCCTGAACTTGTTTGGTTTCTTTTGGTGAGAATGAAACTTGATCTCTGGCAGTTTTAACGATTTTAACAGTTTTTTCGATTGCTTCTAAAATTTCTTGAAGATCTGAAATAACTTTTGGTCTGTATTCTTTGGTTTTAAGAGCTTTTTTAATATGAATAATAATTGGTGTAACAAGTTCTGGGAAACCAATATGATAATTGAAGCATGTGAGATTTTCAACTAATAATTCGCAAAATTGAGCTAAAAGACCATCTTGGAATTCTTTAGAGTTTAATTGGGTGGATGAAGCTGAAAGAGTTGTATGGAAATTAATGAAGCCATTCTTTTTGGTGGTTTTTTGATTTTTCATTTCGCTGCATGATAAAATTTCTAAGAGATATGGGGTACAGTTAATAAAAGTGCCATTGGTTTCAGCTAAACGATTGAGGTAACGAATACAATGGAAACGAAGTGGGATATATCTTGATGATGGAATTAAATTGATAATACCAATAATAATTTGGGTAATTGGATATAAGAGTAATGAAAGTTGCTCTTGGTTTGGATAAGCAGCAATAATTTCTACCCAAGCACCAATACCATTAATAAATTGCCAATTGTAAATATTTTGGAAAGCTTGTTTGGTGTTGGTATTGAGTGAATTTCTAAGATGAATTGCTAATTGACGAATGAAAACAAAAGCACTACGATAGGAACTGGCAAAATCTAAACCATAAAGTTCGATAACACAATTACACATAAAGTTGATTAATGCTAATGAACTGGTGTTGACATTTACACTACTTCTAACATAATTTAAATAAATTCCTTTTAAGCAGTCATCAATAAATGGGAATGGAGATAAAATTGCTAATTTTCTGATACATAAAAATGCTAAAACTCTAACACTTTCATCTGGTGATGTTGACCATTGTTGTAATAAATTCTAAAAAAATTAAAAAAAAAAAAAAATTAATATTTTGATTTTTATAATTACAATTATAAAATAAAATTATAAGACCTACTTTTAATAAAACTTTTGAATATTTTGGGAAACATGCAACATATGAAATAATCTTTTCTAAACCTTTAAGAATTAATAATAATAATTTTGTTTCACCAACTTGAGTTAAAAGATGGATAAATGATTTGATGAATGAATTGGTACATGAATGTAAACTTGCCCATTTTTTAGAGATGTTTGGTAATTCAACTTTATTATTTGGTTCATCTTCACCTTGTTCTTGACTGTTGTACTCTAAAATCTTATCAAAGAAAATTGGAATGTTTTGAAGACAAACAATAAGAGTTCTATTGAAAACAGCACTATTTACAATTTTGAATGGTAATTTGGCAACATCTTCACCACCAGTTCTAGCAGCACATCTAAATGCAACAACTAATTTCTTTACACTTTGAACTGTGGTTTCTTTTTGAGCTTGAACAACCCATGAATCTAAAAGAGCTGATGTTAAAATATCTTTTGATGCAGTTGTTTTTTTTGGTTTGCTTTCTTTTTCATCACCTTCTGGTTCTTCATCATCTTCGTCATCTTCATCATCTTCGTCTTCACTGACATCATTAGTAAAACTTAATAATTCTTTATCGTTTTCACTTAAAAATTCGAATAATTTTGGATCTTTTAATTTTAAAGTTTCAAGATCTTGTTTATGTTGTGAAATACTTTGTTTTAATGATTTGGTATTTTCTGAATCTTTAATAATTTCTTTTTTATCTTTTTTATTTGATAATTTCTTTTCATTTTCATCTAAATCATAATCGACTTCTTCTTCATCCTCTTCTTCTTCTTCATCATCTTCTTCTTCACTGTCAACTTCTTCGCCATTATCATTTGAATCAATTTGAGTATTACGAGCTTGTTCTTTAACTTCTAATTCTAATTCTTCTTCTGATTCTTCAACATCCTCTTTAAAATTGGCTATTATATTTATAAAATAGTTAATAATTTTGTTGCTAAATAAAAAAAAAATAAAAAAAAGTTATATTATAAATTATATTTACCCATTGATTTATCTGAAATTTGTTTTGATTTAATAACTTTTTTATTAAATCTTCTTTGCTTTTTGATACCTTTAATATCAAGCTTTTTTGAGGCTTTCTTTACTTTAACCATTATTTATTTATATATGTATTTATTACTAGCTTTATGATACCAATAATAAAAATGATAATTATTTTTAAAAAAAAAAAAAAAAACGAATATACGAAAAAAAAAAAATTTTCGTTTTTTAAAATATTTATTTTATTTTTTTTTATTTTTTATTTTTTTAAAAATTATAAAAAATAATTTAAAAAAAAAATAATAAAAATTAAAAAATATTAATAATTTTATTTATAACTATTTATAACTATAATATTAATGATTAGAGATAAAAAACAAATATAAAAAAAAAAATAAAAAATAAAAAACCAAATAAAAGGTTATAACTCTACAAACTCAAAAAAAATTAAGATAATATTCATATCAACCAAAAAAATAATGATTTAATATATTTGTGCAATTTCTTCCATGGAAATCCTATATTTCAAGTATTTGATATACATTTCCAAAGAATATTCAAATAAGATAAGATGTCCAAAAAAAAAAACATTAATATAAAATAAATATTTTAAATTAATTTGGATATATGGAAGAATCTTTTAAAGATCCAAAAAATATTAATTATATTTTTTTTTTTTTATATTTGTTTTTTTTTTTATTTTTACAATTATTTAAAATTAATTTTTATTTTTTTTTATTTTTATTTTTATTTTTTTTTAAATTTTAATTTAATTATTTGAAAAATTCGATCAAAAAGCCCTATTTCGCTTATGTTGACCGCATTATCTATCCCAGAGTTCTCATAAAATTGTAAATAAATAAAAAAATAAAAAAAAAATAAAAATTTTATAATGTTATTATTAAATTAAATAAATTTTTTTTTTCCCATTATTAATATTATTTTTTTTTTAAACACACAACAAATATCTAACAATAATAAAACCATTAAATATATACATAACAATAAAGATTATATAATATATATATTAATATTTCTTGTTATTTTTATCTTTTTTTTTAATAAAAATAGTGTCATAATAATTTTAAATAAAACTAAAAGGAAATTTCCCTTTATAATATAAACACTTTTTCATTTTTATTTTTATCATTATTTTTCTCTTTGTTTTAAATTTAATTATTTTTTTATTTTTTTTGTAAATAGTTTCATTAATTTTTTTTTTTTCTTTTTTTTTTTTTTAATCACCCACTTTATTTAATACTGCAAAAATAATAACAACACCTGTAAATCATATTCTTTTAAATATAAAAAAAAAAAAAAAAAAAGAACTCCACCCTAAATAAATTTGTTAAACAACTATCGTATATAGAAGTGGGGGTATCATTTTTTAATTTTTTTATAATATAATTAAATAAATTAATTTTTTTTTTTTTGTATAATTGAAAATTTTTTTTTTTATTTCTTTTTCTAATTTTTTTTTGTAATTTTTTATAAACACACATTAAAATAATATAGTAATAATAGTGGGATAAATAAATAACAATAAATAAAACTTTATTGTGTAGTAATTTTAAATTAATTCTTTTTTAGGTCTAATAATAAAAAGAAATTAAATTAACACACCCCAAAATTTTAGCACACATTGTATAAATAATTAATATAATATAACACACACACAAACACTGTATATATAACACATGCACACACTCCCTCATTCAAACTAAACTAAACATTAAATATATTTTACATTTTATTCGGCCATCGTTGATCTTTTTTTCTTTTTTTTTTTATTTCTTTTTTTTTTATAACATTCTCTTTTTTTTTTTTAAATTCAATATTAATATTAATTTTATATATAATTAAAACCAACAATAAAATATAATAATAATCTCCTTTGTGAAAAGAAAAAAATTAATTTAAAATTTAATATTTTAATATTTTTTAAAATTAATAATTATTATTAAAATTTTTAAATAACAAATAAAAAAAAAGAAATAGAAATTATTCAATATTAATTAAAACATTATTAGGTCTAAAAAAATAAAAAAACTAAAAGGTATGAAAGTTTTTTACTTTTATTATATAAATTATTTTACTAATTATATTAATTATTTTAATTTTAATAGGTTTTTTATACAAGGTAAAAGAATGACATCAATGATTTTTTCAAATTCAATAAAACAAAAACAACAACAACAAAAACAAAAAGAACCAAATAAAACTATTCAAAAGAGATTATACAGAGAATCTTTTGAACATCCACCAACTCCACCACCACCTCCACCACGTAATTATTATAGTAACGAAAAATGTATAAAAAAACACCAAAAAGATAATCAAAAAGATATCGAAACAAAATACAAAATATACAACGATTTAAATATGGATGAGATCATGGTTGTACCTGAGCAAAATGATAATAAACTATCACAAGAACTATTAATCAATGAACAGATGGAATTCGAAATGCAACTTGATCAAGAAATGATTGATGAATGTGAAATAAAAGCTCAAAATAAAACAAATGAAAATGAACAAAGCCTAGATGACAATGGTGATGAAAATGAAGAAATAGAGGAAGAAATTGTCAAATTCAATACTCATCTTGATAGAGATTCAATAGTTAAACAGTTTTCACAAGATTTTAATGAATCGGACAGTGACTCTGATGACAGCGAAAGTGAAGAAGAAGATTATTCCAACGATGACTCTGATGACTCTGACTATATTGAAAACAATGACTCTATCAAACGTTCTTCAAATGGCCGTTACTATTTCGATAACAATTCCTATTTTTATCAAAGAGCCCAACAACCAAAGCAATATCACATTTATGCCGATAACTCTCTCAGAATGGAATTAATAGAAATTTTAACAATTATGAAAAACAATGAAAGGGAAAAGCCAAATGTAGAAGAAGTTTTTGTACATGAAATTATTCTTTAGAGAAAAAACAACAGAAACAACAACTATCACAATCAAAAAAGAAAAAAAGAAATTTGTAATATTTTTTAAAATAATATTCATATTCTTTATATATAATTCTATTTATCATTTGTAAATATCAAATATTGGACTAAAATAAAATATATATTATTACGATTTCTTTTTTTAATACAATATAATATTAAAAAAAGTAATATATATTAATTTTGTGTGTATCCAAGCAAAAAAAAAAAAACAAAATAAAAAAAACTAAAAAATTAAAATTATTATAAATATTTTTATTATTATTATTTTATTTTACTTTCTTAGTTTTCGAAAAACACTTGTAATAAACTATCTTCTGTAGGAACACCAACTCTTAACTGTTTATTTTAATAAAATAAAATTAGATTTTTTTTTTTATATATATAAATATTTAATAGTAAACTTACAACCATAGTTCCTAAAAAGCTTCTGCAACCTTGGCCAGTATGTACATATAAATAATTGTTACCATTTTGCCATAAAGAATGATCAGGCATACCAGTTAAACCAACTAAGCTTATATTAACACCAAGACAATTTAAACCAATTTGACCACCGTGTGTATGACCTGAGAATGTTATTAAACCATATTCTGGTGGAATGAATTTAAAAGCTCCTGGATCATGAAGCAAACCAATTCTTGGTACACCTGGGATTGGTGGATATGATGAACAAACTTGGGTGATATGTTCTTGTCTTTGATTTTTTCGATAATCAAAACCAACAATTTGAACTTTACCAATTCCTAAATTTAATTAAATAAAAAAATATTATTAATATTTTATAATTATTATGTAAAATAAAACCTATGAAATATAATTTACTTGTTTCAACCAAAACACATCTATCCACTAGCAAAGTACAATTAATTGATTCCAATGCTCTTTCTAAAATTTCTAAACATCCTTCTTCATAATCATGGTTACCCACTATTAATAATAAAAAAAATAGGTTAATAAAAAGAATATTTTAATTTAAAAAAAGGTGAGGTTACATACAACAAGCAAAAAGTTTATGTGATGGTAGTTTTTTTAATGGTGATAAGGCAATCTCTAAAGAATTTTCTGGATTAAATGATTCGGTGGTAAAGAAATCACCTGTAAGTAATACTAAATCTGGGTTGAGTTTGACTGTATTTTCACAAATTTCTTGAAGACGTTCGATTGACATCATTGGACCAATATGTGGATCTGCAATTTGGATGATTGATAATGGTTGTTTAAAGTCGACAATTTCAGTATCTTTTGGAGTTTTTGAAACTACACGTTTCATTGAACGCTTGGTGATTAATTGATCATCCTCTTCGACCGAGGATTTAACGTAAATTTCTTTGACTGACCATTTATTTGGTGATCTAGTTCTTAAAGTTTGGAAAATACCAATTAAACCGAGTGCAAATGGTAATAACATTAAAAATGATGAAATTTTTGGTGGAATGAAACCGACAAAAAGATACAATGGAATTGAGAGGATAATTGATGTGAAAAATATGGATGATGGGTATGAAATTAAATAAAGATATGGCTTTGAACGCAAGGAGCATTGTGCTAAAAGAGAGTACTGAAGGAATACTGTAAAATGGAAATAAAGTACTACAACGATAATTAGCCAACTAATACCACTATACTCTTTAGTTTCTTCGTCATAGAATGGTCTAACCAAGTACATTGCATATAGGACCAAATATAATGAATAAAATAGGAAACTGAGTGCCATTAAAATAACGATTGGTTTCGACTTGATATATGGTTTTGCACCATGAACTTTGTAAAAGTAAACTATAAATAATGCCATTGCAATTGAAGATAAACCAAAAGCTGTTAAGGGTATATCCAATCCTCCTGGTGAAACTTTATTTGCTATAACATAGGAGGCCACTGGTAATGATATTGCCAATATTACCATTATAACCAATGCAAATTTCTTTACTGGATGTCCTAAAGTGTTCGAGTTTGAATTTGGAATTTGAGATTTTGGTTCAATAAATTTAATAAAGTCGTCAGATAATGGCTGATGCTGTAATGATGATAATGAATGACTATTAATTGATTTTGTTGATTTGATCTCTGGTGTGTGATCTGAATCGTCCCATTCTTCTTCTCTCATTAATGACATTGTTTCTTGTCCCTCTTTTGTTGTTTTATTCTTTCTATTTTTTATCATGAAGGTGTATGTGATGGTCTCTTTTTAATAAATATTTTTATTTTTTATTACTTTTAATCATAATTTAATGATATCATAAATAAATTAAAAAAAAAAAACAAAAAAAATAAAAATTTAAAAAATTAAAAAAAAAAAATTAAATATTTTAAAAAAAAAATTTTATTACCTTTTTTTCTGAATAACTATTATTCTGAAAAATATAAAATAAACAAAAATAAAATAAAAAAGGAAAAAAAAAAAAAAATATTTGGTTTGTAAAAAAGCTATTTATAAAACTTTTTTTTTTTTTTAAAAAATATTATTTTTTTAAATATTTTATATAGTAACTATTTAATTTAACGTTTTATTTAAATATTAAATATTATTTTTTAAATGATACCGATATTGTTTTACCTCCAACTTGGATACCATTAATAGAATTGATAGCTGCATAAGAATCGGGTAAGCTTAACATTCTGACAAAACCGTAACCTTTACAAACCTGGGTATTTGGATCACGAACAATTTTAACGCTAGCAATTGCACCAGAAGGTGAGAAAAGTCTGTATAAAAGTGCATCATCTGCATCGCTTGGTAAATTATAAACGTAAAGATTGGTTGGATCTTGTGTAATGGTTTTAGTAGTTAAAATTGGTGGTTGCATAATTGGTGATAAAGTTGGTAAAGTTGGCATAGTTTGGTAATATGGATACATTTGTGTAATTGGTGCAGCTATTGGGGATGGATATGGTGAAAATCTCATATTTAATCTTTGTTTTTGTTGAAGTTTTTGTCTTTCTATAATTAAAAACAAATAAAAATGTTAATATTTTCATCGTTATTATATATATATATATATACTACTATTCAATTTACTTTGTTTTTTTTCTTCGTCATTTTCAGCAAATTTTACAATTAACGGTTTATCTGGATCTTGTATAATGTAACCATTAAGTTCTTTAACTGCATTGGATGCAGATTGAACATCGCCGTATCTTACTAATGCTTGACCTCTGCTTGCACTTGTTGATATATCTGTTAAAATTTTAGATTCTAAAATTTCACCATGTGGTGAAAATAGTGCTTTTAATTGATCCATTGTATATTCAGTTGGTAAACCTTTAATAAAAACATTATTACTAGCTATTGCATTTGTATTTGCCTCATCTACACTTTGCTGTTGTTGTTGTTGTTGCTGTTGTTGTTGTTGAATTGGTTCTGAATTTGCAAATCTAACCAATAATGTTTTATTATCAACTTTCATACCATTCATTGAGTTGATTGCATATTGTGCTATACAAAAAATAAAAATAAAAAACAGAATTAATATTTAAATGCAACATTCATTAAAACTAAAGTTTAATTGTTAATTTACCTGATGCTACATCTTTAAACTTTACAAAACCAAAACCCCTGCTTAATCCTGTATTTAAATCTACCATTACTTTACAACTATCAATTTCCCCAAATGGTGAAAATAAAACTTTTAAGCTTTCATTTGTATATGTTGATGGTAAAAAACTAACAAATAAGTTACCTGAATTGGCACTACTTCCATTTGAGCTATATTGTGATGTTGATGACATTATATTCTATGATCTGTGTGTGTGTGTATATGATTTGTATTGTTTGGATTTTTTTTATTTTTTGAATGTTTTATTGATTCTGTGTGATGTATGTGAATGCGTGTGGATGTGATGAGGGTGTATTTTTATGTTATTAAATTCTTTTTAATTTTATTCGTAAAAATACAAATATAAAATTCTATATGTTATAAAATATTATAATAAAATTTGATTAAAAACTACAAATGATTAAAAAAATATTGAAAAAAAAAAAAAACAGAAAAAAAAAAAAAAAAAAGTCTATTCTAAAATTCGCCTATTCAAGATGCATATAGTTACAATTATTCATCAAGCAATAGAAAAAAAAAATTTTTAAAAAAAAAAAAAAATTTAAAAAAAATTTAAAAAAAAAATTCAAAAAAAAAAAAGAAAATTGATTAGTTTTTTTTGCCCATAAAAAAAAATAAAAAAAAATAAAAAGAAAAAAAAAAAGAAAAAAAAAATAAAAATTAGATATTTACCCCAATTTTATTTGGTTTTAAATTATTTTGAAGATTTATTAAACAATCTTTAAAAAGTTAAAAAAAAAAAAAAAAAATTAAACAATCTTTAAAAAGTTAAAAACAAAAAAAAAAGATCGATATTATTATGGGTGCTAACAAGGGTACCCCATTTTGGTTCATCCGATACTGGAGATGCTTTTCATGGATCAGGTTCCAAAGAAGAATCCATAAAAAAAGTATTTTTTTCCAAATTTTATAGAAAAAAAAAAAACAAAAAAAAATTAAAAATTTTTTATCATTTTTAGGGTTGTTGTGTAAAAAACAACAATAATAATAAATATTAAATTGTGTACTATAATTTGAATAGACAGATGCTAAAAATAACTTGATGAAATATGAGATTACTTTTTTGTTTTAACCCCACTCTTAACACAACCCCTTCATGTAAAAAAAATTTTATTTTTATTTATTCACAAACACCACAACCAACTTTCGATTTTTCCTATTTTAATGTTTTGTTTATTTTTATTTATTCTTATCCAAATAACTATAAATAATAATAATTAATAAAAAAAAAATTTTAAATACAAGTTCAATTTTTGTTATTTAATACAATATTGTATTATTTAATAATATTATTAATTGTGAATAACCAACTATTATTACCAAACGTTATTAATAATATCACATTTTATTTAATTTAGATTTTTATTATTTTATTTTATTTTATATTATTATTATTTAACATTTTTATTAAAATTAAATTATTAAATTATTATATTTTTGATAAAATGTAAAAACAAACATTTTACAATTTACAATTTAAAATTTTTTTTAAAAAAATAAAAAAAAAAAGGAAAAAAATAAATAGATAAAATGAATGAAATAAAATGATTTTGATTAATAATAAATTACTATTATAATAAAACAAAAAAAAATAAAAAAAAAATAAAAAAAGAAAAAGAAAAAAATATAAAAAATAAAAAAAAGTTTTTTTTTAATTTTGAAAATAAAATCAAATTTGGAGTGAACTTCAAAAAAAATTTTATTTATTTATTTATTTTGTATTCTCGAAATCTCTGAATTATTTATTCAAATTTTTAAATTTTCTTTTTTTTTTTTTTTTTTTTTTTTGGGGGTTTACTTTACCCAATTTTATTATTTTACCCACCAACCCCCCCCCACCCATATAATTACCAAATAATTATAAATTTACCGAAAAAAAAAAAAAAAAAAAATTGTTTTTTTTAAATTTTTATTTTTTTTAAAAATTTTTTTAATTTTTTTTAAATTTTTTTTTCCCAACAACACCACAAAAACTTCAATTTTTTTTTATATTATTTTTTTATATTTATTATTATAAAAATATATATATATAAACAAAATATTTTTTGGAAATTTTTTTTTTTTAATAATTCAGAAAACAAAAAAATAAAAAAAAAAACAAAAATAAAGAAAAAAAAACAGTAAAAAAAAAAGTTTTTTTTTAAATAACAAATAATAATAGATAGATAATAAATAATAATATTATTTAAAATCAAACTAAACAACAAATAATTAATTGTATTATATATGCGTTGTGTGTGTAAATATATTTAAAATCAAGCATATTTTTTCAAGCTATTCAATTGTTTAGAAATAATTTTTTAAAAAAAAAAGAAAAGCAAATTTTAATATCAAAAATATATTTTAATTTTAATAAAACAAATAAACAAAAAAAAAAAGAAGCGTAATTAATTTTGTGTATATATATATATAAATAAAATAAAATAAAAAAAAGATGGGTGAATTCAATGATGTAGATAGATATATTTCAATTTTAAAGGAATGCAAACCTTTATCAGAAAGTGATGTCAGGGATTTATGCGACAAAGCACGTGAAATTTTATCAAAAGAATCAAATGTACAACCAGTTAGATGTCCAGTTACAGTTTGTGGTGATATCCATGGTCAATTCCACGATCTTATGGAGTTATTCAAAATTGGAGGCAATTGTCCAGATACCAATTATTTATTTATGGGTGATTATGTCGATAGAGGTTTTTATTCAGTCGAAACTGTTACTTTATTAGTTGCTTTAAAAGTTCGTTATAAGGATCGTGTCACAATTTTAAGAGGTAATCACGAATCAAGACAAATTACTCAAGTGTAAGTATTACGTCTTTTTTTATTTTTTTTTTATTTTTTTTTTTTTTTAAAAAAAACTGGGTATTAATTTTTTTTTTTCAATTTTTTTTTATCTTTTTATAGATATGGTTTTTATGATGAATGTTTAAGAAAATACGGTAATCCAAATGTTTGGAAACTTTTTACAGATTTATTCGATTATCTCCCATTAACAGCTTTAATCGAAAACCAAGTATTTTGTCTTCACGGTGGTTTATCTCCATCAATCGATACATTAGACCACATTGAAAATTTAGATCGTGTTCAAGAAGTACCACACGAAGGTGCTATGTGTGATCTTTTATGGTCCGATCCAGATGATCGTCTTGGTTTTGGTTACTCACCAAGAGGTGCTGGTTACACATTTGGTAAAGATATCTCTGAACAATTTAATCATAACAATGGTCTCACTTTAGTCGCTAGAGCTCATCAACTTGTCATGGAAGGTTATAATTGGTGTCACGATCAAAATGTAGTTACAATTTTCAGTGCTCCAAATTATTGTTATAGATGTGGTAATCTTGCTGCTATAATGGAAATTGATGAAAAAATGAAACACACTTTGTATGTATTATTATAAATATTATTTATATTATTACTCTATACACTAACACTTTTATTATTTATTTTTTTTGCTTTCTATTAGCCTTCAATTTGACCCAGCCCCAAGAAGAGGTGAACCACATGTAACTCGTCGTACTCCGGATTACTTTTTGTAAAAAATCAATATTAACACATTATTTCAATTGTTTCCTTTTATCGTTAAAAAATAATAATAAATTATTTGTACCATCATTATTTTCCTCCTCATAATATAATAATATACCAAAAAAAAAACAAACAAAAAAAAAAAATTAAAAATTAAAATCTAATCTCTAATTAAATAATAATACATGTATTACTTAAACTAAAAACTAAAAAAGCTATTCTTTATTATTCCTCTTTTAATAATATTTCTTTTGTTTTAAATTACCAATATTTCTTTTTTGTGTATAATTTATTTTTATTTATTTATTTTTTTATTTTTTTTTTTAAAATTAAATTTAGATATATATTTATGTATAATTTATTTAAATTGAATTCTTTCTTAAACAAACCATACAAAGATTATGTTTAAGTTTTGGTGTGGCACATTTTGAACAAATTGTATAATGATGAATATTGTGATATTTCTTTGCAGAGTTTCTCTTACGATTTCTGGTATAACTGACTCTCTTTTTTTGGTACTGCAGTTAATTCAATTTCAGTATTTTCTTCAGTGGGGATTTCCATTTTTGGTTGTTCTACTTGTTGTTGTGGGGGTTGTTGTGGTTGTCCTTGTGATTGAATGAATGGTTGGGTTGGAATAATACAATTACTTTGTCTGAATGGTGTAACTGGGGTAGCAAATTTTCTACCATTGTTTAATAATTGAGATAATAAACTTCTTTGCATTTTATGGTTTATATATTGGGTATATAGTTGTATATCTGTATGTGTATTGTTAGGTTGATCAATATAATTCTATAATTTCGAAATTGATTCAGTATATGTGGTTTTTTTGAGTTCTTTTTTTATTTTTTATTTATTTTTTGATAATATATACACTTATTTATTTTTTAATTGAAAATAAAATAAATAATAAAAGAAATCTTGATGTTATTGTTTTGTTGATTGATTTAATATGCAAAACTTTCTTGTTCGTTTTTTAAAAAAAATAAAAAAAAATTTAAAAAAAAAAATAAAAAAAAAAAAAATAAAAAAAAAAATAAAAAATTTTTTATAAAAAAAAAAAAAAATTTATTACAGTTTTTGGAATATTATAGTTTTATAAATAAATTGTAAACCTTTTTATATTTTTTTTAAAAAAAAAGTTAATAACTAAGAATTAATAAAGAATACA
Organism: Dictyostelium purpureum; assembly: GCF_000190715.1. Lineage (NCBI taxonomy): Eukaryota > Evosea > Eumycetozoa > Dictyosteliales > Dictyosteliaceae > Dictyostelium > Dictyostelium purpureum. The sequence continues at coordinate 76,364 of NW_003519383.1, forward strand.
AATTATTAAAATTAAAATATCCATATCCTTTTTCTTTTAATCATCTTGGTTTAACAATTTTACAATGAAATACTTTTACAAGAAAAGTTTTGTTATAAGTTGATAAAATTAGTTTTGTTTTTATTTATTAAAATTTTAAAGGGTAAATTTAATGACCCCAGTGTTTTTTGTGTGGGTCTGAGTGGTGTTGTTTTGGTTTAGACCAATGGGTTGGTTCACGCTTTACTAAAGAAACACCATTTTCACCAAAGGAGTCAGATACTAAACCCGATGCAATGTTTGATTTCATTGATGAACTAGTGCTTGAAAGTGAGGTAATTGAATCTTTATAAAAAAAAAAAACAATTAATATATTAATAGTTTATTTTAACTTTTATATAATACTTACTAAAGATCATTTTGTTTTTTTTTTGTTTTAAAAATTTAATAATTAAAAACTATTTATACTTTTTTTTTTAAAATAATAATTTTGAAATTTAAGATTATCTGATATGTGGTAATATTTTTTTATATAAGACTTTAAATATTAATAATGGGTCAATATGTATTTCCCCATATTAATAAAGGGAACAATTAGAAACCCTGTAGAGATTAAAAATTATTATTATCCTCATTTTTTACCGATTATCTTATTTATTTTAAATTTTATTAAAAATTTTATTTATATCATTATAAATTATATTATACAAAAAATTGATACATACCCTTGGGTATTAATGTAATGAAATATTTTTAAGACCACCATTGGTTTGTGTAATGTTTTGTGATCAATTCTCCATACCCCTTCATAATATATCCCGACAGATGGTTCTTTAACATTCTACTGGTAAAGAACTAAATGATTTTTTGCTCAAAAAAAAAAAAAATTATGAAAAAGTAGATAAAATATCCAAAAACTACAAACTTGAGTTAAACACATAATTTGTTATACACACCACATAGAAATCAAAAAATTCTATGGTATTTATAATTACCAATTTTATTTATTTTATTTCAAAAAAATTAAACTGGTTAAAAAAATAAGTTTATTTATTTTTGTTTTCTTCTTCTCTTTTTTTAATAAAGTTTCTAAGTCTTTCGCTCTTTTCGCTTTTGGTAGATCTCCAGCCCCTTGCTTTTCTAATAATCTCTTCTTCTGATAAACGAACTGGTGATTGTGACACAATATCGCTGGTATAACTCATATTAATTTCATTATTTTGAGGCCCAGATTCTTCTCTTTTTCTTTCTCTTTCCCTTTGTCTTTTTCTTTTTCTTTCTCTTTCCCTTTCTCTTTCTCTTTCTTCCTCCTGTTCATCCATTGATTTAAGAATTTCGCCTAAACTATAGTATTTTACCTCTTGTTTTTCTTCTTCTTCTTTTTCTTTTTCTTTTTCGTTTTGCTTTTCTTTTTCTCTTTCTCTTTCTCTTTTTCTTTTTCTTTCTCTTTCTCTTTCTCTTTCTCTTTCTCTTTCTCTTTCTCTTTCTCTTTCATCATTTTCTTCTTTTTCTTTTCTTTCCTTTTCCCTCTTTTTTTCATCTTGTATCATTTCCTTTCTTTTTTGATGTGAATAGAAATTACCTTTTGAATTATTTGATGATTTGTTTCTTTCAATCCATGCATCCTTACTGCTAAATTCATTGTCTGAGTCTTCTTTATTTACCCTATTATTTATTATATCATCAATTGTATTATTCATATTATCTATATTATTCATATTGACATTATTACCACTACTATTATTGTTTTTATTTTGACTATTTTGTGATTTTAATTCTTTTTCATCGTCGCTGTCAACAAATCCCATACCCTCTCTTTCCTCGTTATCATTACTGCTATGGTTTTGACTGTTGTAAGAAGATATTTTTTGATCTAAAGTTGAGGGAATTTGGTTATAGTTGTTATTGAATGATATGTCGGTAGATTTATTTGCAAGTATATCACCATATTTATCGCTTTCATCATCTGTAAAACTAAAACCTCTTGATTTTATTTTTCTCTCATTTTCTAATAATTGTCTATGTTGCTGATTTGAAACAAAACCAATTGGGTCAAATGATTGGTCTTCTTGTGATCCACTAGTAGTATTATTAATTTCAATATTTCTCTTATATTTTGTTTTTCTATTTGATGTTTCACTTTCAGACTCTTCAGTTTCGCTATTATTACCATTATTATTATTATTTTCAAATAGTTCATTTAAACAAGCTATAACATTTTCAGCATCACCTTCATTTAGGCTATCAATATTTGGAATTTCACTTTGATTATTATAATAGTGTTTAATAGTTTGGTAGTCAATACCTAAAAAGTCAATAACATTTAATCCTTTTAATTTAAGCAAATCTAAAAATTTTGTAACTCTTATTTCATTATTATTATTGTTATTATTGTTGTTATTGTCACCACTATTGTTATCGTTATTATTATTTCTTTCTCTTTTTTTTTCTTTTTTACGTTCGTAAAGGATTTGCTTTAGTCTATACTGTTGATCAGTTTTATATATATCATTGTTTTCATATATTCTGTACGGTTTTTCTTGTCTTTCCCAATGAATTTGTCTAAGTTTATCTTTTTGCTCTTCTGAAATTATTGACTCCTCTGCATCAATTTGATATTGATGAATATTTGTGTTGTTAATTGGAATATATTTGGCAGCTAATGAAGGTGGCGATGAAATTACCCAATAGTTTAGTCTATTCATTCTTTTAATAATTTCAAATACTTGCTTATTAGTTTCGATCAATTTTAATTCTGGATAGTTAATAATATCACTACCTTTGTTGTATATAGTTGCCTGGAATACAAAAATTTCAACACTTGTATAGTTCTTATTGGGACCAAATATATAGTTATCTAATCTTAATGTAATACCAGATAAGACTTGAAAATTATTAACATATTGATGGTTTGGATTGATTTCTTGTAAAATATTTTTTGCTAATTCATCTGAGAGTATACCAACAATAATATTTCTGCCATCTGAAAATGTAAATGGTAACCCTGTTAATTTATTACGTGGAACACCATTAATAACTCTATCAAATTGATCCTTTAAAAAATGAGAGAATAAAATTAATATTTAATACTGTTGATAAGGGTAATTCTTTTTTTTACTTACATAGTATCTGACAAATTGGACCAAGGGTAATTCTGGTAGTTTTTGTGATAAAATTGCATCTGTGAACCATGGTTGGTTATCATTAAGATCATAAAGATCATTTCTATGGATATTATTTGTAGGTAGTTTTTCTGCATCTTGATTAGAATTTTGAGTGAAAAAATCAATTTTATTATTATTATTATTATTATTATTATTATTATTATTATTATTATTATTATTATTATTATTATTATTATTATTATTATTATTATTGTTATTATTATTATTATTATTATTATTTAATATATTTGAGGTAGAAGTGGATGTGGTAGTTGTAGTAGTTGTGGTTACTGTTTTATTTTTTAACGATTCTGTATCAAAAGTTGAAGGCAGTATTTCTGATGCTGAATTTGAAATCGGTATATTTGGTGATGCTGTAAAATTTTCTATTTGGCCTTCACTATCCTCCTCCTCATCTTTTTCATTTTGTGTATTGTGTGATTTGCCTGGTGAGACTACATTTGATACATTTTTTAAAACTTTATTTTTAATACTATTGCTGTTTGGAATAGAGTTTGAACCAAAAGAAGGAGTGATGCCATATAATTGTTCAGCAATTTCAAATCCTGACAATGATGATGAATAATCTAAATTTGATTTTTCTACTTCTATTTGAATTAAATTTTCTTTTGAAAAAATATCATCACTATCTTCACTATCTTCGCCATCCTCACTATCTTGACTGGCACTACTATCCTCGCTATCCTCACTACGGTTATCTTGTTTTATCGAACTTTTGGTTACCTGCACTTTTTTTATGACCGTTTGCTCCTCTAGTATCTCTTGTTTATAGTTTGTATTGGTTTCGTTATCCTCTGTCTCCTCCATTTCCTCATCTCGGTTTTCTATATCTTTATGGTGCTGGGTTTTCTTTATAGTACTTTCTATTTCTACCAACTTTTCGTATTCTTCTACATCTTTTTCATTAACAAATTCTTCATCGATTTGACTGACAAGAATTTCTACATCTTCAATTTCATCCTCTAAAGTTTGTTGCTGCTTTACATTATTATTATTATTATTATTGTCATCGTCGACATCTTGAATTTCGTCTTTTTCCGAAATATCAAAGCTTACATCCTCGATTGGATCATCTTCTATTTCTATTAAAGTATTCTTTTTATTTCTTTTATTATTGTTGTTATCACTACTACTATTATTTTTTAAAGACATTTATTTTTAACATTTAAATAATTCTTATATTTTTAAAAAATAAAATAAAAAAAATGAAAAAAATAGTTTTTAAAATTTTAAAAATTGGAAAAAAAAAAAAAAAAAAAAAAAAAAAAAAAAAAAAAAAATTAAAAAAAAAAAAAAAAAAAAAAAAAATTAATTTAGAATAAAAAAATGTATATTATTTTAATATTTCTGTTGATTAAAGATAATGTTTATAAATATATAATTGATTTTATTTTATTTTGGTTTAATATACACATATTAACCTTTCATTTTTCTTTTTTTAATAAACTATAAAAACCAAAAAATGTAAATTAAATTTTTTTTTAGTTGAAATTTTTTTTAATTTAAAAGAGATTTTTTGAGGTCTTTATTAAACTATTTAAGCTAAAAGGTTTTATTTTTTTTGTTTTTAATCTGTAAAAAAACTTTAAAACTTCACTAAAATTTATTTTATTGTATTTAGTTATAAGAAATAAAGAAATGTTAATGGTATTGTAAGTTTTTTAAAACTCAGCATGCTCCAATCTAAAAAAAAGAATTATAATAGTAATATTAGTATTAATTTGAAAGGAAATTATTATCAACGAATAACTCACAAATGGTGGAAAAAAAAAATTAAAAAAATAAAAAAGTTATATATATTACTTAAAAATTTAAAAATAAAAATAGAAAAAAATTTTTAAATTGAAAAACAGTGTATTTTGTGATTATTTTTTTTTAAGATTTAGATTTTATAATACAAAAAACGATCTATCTAATCGAAGACTATATTTTATTTTAAATATTTTTAATCTGGTTAGTCCAATTCGAACTGACTTTAACAGATTTTTAAATTAGAGAAAATTAAATTAATTTAAACTTTTGGGTATGAGGCCATTGAAGCAATACCACAGTTATTGTTACGATCTATAATTTTTGAAAAAAAAAAAAAAGAATATTAGTAATTTGTTTAATAATAGTATAATTGAATTTTATGTAAATGTTTTATAATTACCTTTTGACATTAAAATGTAACCTTCCATACCCCAACCGGTACCCCATGAGTTTTTAACGATCCAGTAGTTACCTGAACCTGATTGAAGTAAACCTGATTGTGAACCAGATTGTGAACCAGATTGTGAACCAGAATATGAACCTGATTGTGAACCTGATTGTGAACCAGAATATGATGAACCTGAACCAGATTGTGAACCTGATTGTGAACCTGATTGTGAACCAGATTGTGAACCAGATGATTGTGAACCTGATTGTGAACCAGATTGTGAACCTGATTGGGATGAACCAGATTGTGATGATTCAGATTGTGATGATTCTGATTGTGATGAACCGTTTTGTGATGAACCTGAACCTGATGAACCGCTACCGTAACCAACAACTAAAACACCGTGATCTAATTGAGTGGTTGAACAGGCTGGTTCATAATAGATACCTGATGAATATAATTGGAAAGAGTTGTGTGAAGCATCGATGGCAACTGAAACTGGGTTAACGTTGGCAGCTGATTCTAATGATGATTCTGAACCTGAGGTAACATTGTTGTATGATGATAAAGTGGCACCAATATTTGCGGTTTTGAATTTACAAACAGTACCAGTTTCAGCAGTGTATGGGTATGAACTTTCAGTATCAATACCTTTGTTGTTGATGATGTATTCGAAAGCTAAGGTCATTAAACCACCATTGCAACCGTCATTACCGTATGAACCTGAACAATCGATTAAATTTTGTTCAGATAATGAAACGAGGTTACCAGTTGAAATTTGGTGGGCACCTTCAGTTGAACCAGTAGTTGAGAATGACCAACAACCACCACTATTTTAATATTAAAATATATAAAAAATAATTAATATTAAATTTTTTTTTTTTTTTAAAAATGAAATATTTAGTTAAAACTTACCATTGTTGTTGATTTTTAATTGGGGTGACAGCACCTTTAGTTCTCCAATCAACGGTAGCAGCTGGAGCGGCAAAGATTTTTTCGGTTTCAGTACCAACGATGCTTGAGGCATCAAATGGAGTACCTAAATAGTTGGCTCTGTATTCTTGGTTGGTGATATCAGCAAAAGCATTTAAACCAAGGATGGTTTCACTACCTTTAGAGTTCCATTCTTGAACGTAATCCATGTTAGCTTTGAAGATATTGTAACGGGTGGCAAATTCTTCTGAAGCATAATGTCTTTGGTTTTGGATCATCCAATTGGTGAAGGCATTTCTGTATTGTAATTCAGAGAATTGTTGTTTGGCAGTGGCAAAGCTGACTAATAATAAACATAAAAATAATAAAACTCTCATTTTTTTATATATATATAAAAATATATTTGTGATTGTTGGGATGGAAAAAATAAAAAAGAAAAAAAATAATATTTATATGATACCAAAAAACTACGAAAAAAAAATAAAATAAATAAAAAAAAAATAAAAAAAAAATAAACGGATGGGCTTTAATGTAAAAAGAATAGGAGAAAGAAAAGTAGTTGGAGAAAACCCATAATTTTTTTTAATTTTAGATAGTTTTATAGGCGAAAAATAGGAGTTATTATTAATTTTTGGATAAATTTTCAAAACCATGTGGAAACGGTTTTTTAAAAATTTTTTTTTAATTTATTTTTTTTATTTTCCTACTTTCTAAAATTTTTTTTTTAATAAATATCTTTTATAAAATATTTAAGGCATAGAAATTTCAAAAGAAAAATTAATGTAGGATATTTTCATTAGGTTTTTATTTTATTATTTTTTTTTTGTGCAAAATACCATGAAATTTTTTTAATCATTTTCTTCAGAATATTACAATTATAAAAAAAGTGTGAAATCTTTCCTTTATTGATGTTGTGTACTTTGATATTTTATTTAAAATGGTTTGGTTTTATCATCGGTTTGGGAAAAAAAAAAAAAAAAAAAAAAAAAAAAAAATACATCACATTGTTGAAAAAAATATGATTTTTCTTGCAAATAAAAATTATCATTTGAAAATATTCAAAAAACTTTACCATTTCACAATAAAAATTAAAAAATATTAGGCATAAAAAATATTTCGAATATTCTTATGACAATTTTATTTAATTTTTTTTTTAAAAATTTAAAAGGATGGAATTATAAAATTATTGGATGGGTTTTAATGGTTAATAATTACAAATTGATTGCTTATTTATTGATTTAATTTACAATTACATCACAAGTTACATTTTGGTGTTCTCAGACAAACGAACATTTGATAATACCCACATTCAAAAGTAGCTTCTTCATTTTAGATTTAATTTTATGGAGTCGTAAAATGGACTTGCAGAAGAGCGATTAAAGTTATTATTTTTCAATAATGATCATTTATTGTTATGCCACTTTTGTAAACATTGTTATTTTATGTTGTTAATTTGAATGATTCAATGTATGGATGATAACCGATTATTAGCACCTAATGGGTGTCTGAGATAATAATAGATATCTAGTAACCTTTTTTTTTTCATTCTTTTTACATATTTAAACCTACTTTTTTTTAAAATAATTGCAGATGTTTTATTATTTCAACCAATACTGTTTGATTGCCAAAAAGGTGATGAAAATGTGGTGTTTTTTTACTTTATTTTTTATAAAAATTATAATTATATATTATAAATAAATAAATAAATAAATAAATAAATAAATAAATAAATAAATAAATAAATAAATAAATAAATAAATGATTTTAAATTTTTTTTAAAGTTTAATTAGAATCTTTTTTTTTTTTTTTTTTTTAATTTTTTTTTAAAAATTGAAAAAAAAAGATTTTTTAATTTTTTTTTATTTTATTTTTTTTTTTTCTTTTTTTTTTTTTTTTTTTTTTTAATTTTTTATATTTTTTTTATTTTATTTATATATTTCAATATACTAAATTAAAAATAAATGAATAATTGGAAAAAATTTACATTTTTTGATTTAGAACAAGTTAAACAAACAGAAAGTGATGGGCAATCATTACAGGTACCCTATTTAATATAATCTATAGTTTTAGTTTTTTTATAAAAGATATAATATTAATTATTAATAATTAATTTTTAAATTTTAGAAATTATCAATTACATGTACAACTAGTGGTCGTGGTAGTTTAATTATTGGTGATGCAGAGGGTTTTATTAATTTTGTAGATAGAGAATTTGGAATTTCATCATTTCAAGCATATCAACAATCAGTAACTTTTATTTATCAATTAAAAGAAAGAAATTTCCTTTCGTCCATTGGTCATGATGATACTGGTGCAGCAATTTTAAAAATTTGGAATTTAGATAAAACTGATAAAAATGATATACCAATTTGTGTTAGATCAATTAGATTGGAAAGAGCGATTACTGTAAGTTTATAACTATAGTTATGAATCAAATCTAATGCATGCACCACCCACCACCATCACCACCATCACTCAATATGCAGAGTTTATTAATATTTTTTCAATACTACTACTACTATTGTTGTTATGACAATCATTATTTAGGTTACATGTTTTACATTATTAGAAGATTTATCACAGATTATTATTGGTTTAGCAAATGGTGAAATTATTTTAATTAGAGCAGATATTTTTAGAGATAAAGTTATTAAACAAAAAATCATTAAGGTTCCAAAGGATTCACCAATTACAGGTATGGCATTCTTCCCAACCAAAGTAACAGGTCCATCACAAGGCCCAATATTGTTTGTAGTTTCAACTAGTCATGTTTTAACCTACCACACTGCACATAAAGATCACGAAACTATTATTGAAGAGGAGGGTGGTGAATTAGGATCATTTATAATGAGCGATGATGGCTCTCCAATCATTGCAAGAAATGATGCAATTTATTTCTATAATGCTGATGGTAGAGGTCCATGTTTTGGTTTTCAAGGTGTCAAAACAAAGGTATTATGGTTCCGTTCATATTTAGTGGTCGTTGGTTACGAGTCAAATAACAATGCATTGTTTCCAGGTACAATTGGTAATGCTCCTGGATTTAGTTCACCAGGTGGCAGTATGGGTAGCATGCAAACAAAGAACAATGTTTTAAACATCTACGACTTAAAGAATAAATATATTGGTTACACAGATAAATTTGAAACAATTAATCATATTTGCAGCGAATGGGGTAGTATTTTTATAATTTGCTCTGATGGTAAAATCTATCAATTGGAGGAGAAAGATACACAGACCAAACTCGAAACCCTCTTCAAGAAACACTCATATCAAGTTGCAATCGATTTAGCAAAGTCTCAACATTATGATAACAGTGCCATTGCCGATGTCTACAGAGAGTATGGTGATAGATTGTATGCCAAAGGAGATTATGATGGAGCTATTGCCCAATATCTTTGCACCATCGGTCAGTTAGAACCATCCTATGTTATTCGTAAATTTTTAGATGCACAAAGAATCCACAACCTTACATCCTATATTCAAGCACTTCATGAAAAGAATCTTGCTACAGCAAATCACACTACTTTACTTTTAAATTGTTACACCAAGCTCAAAGATGTTAAAAAATTGGATCATTTCATTATGACTGATAATGGCACATTCGACGTTGAAACCGCTATTAAAGTATGTCGTCAAGGTAACTATTTTGAACGTGCATTGTTTTTAGCATCCAAGCATAATAGACATGAATGGTATCTCAAAATTCTATTGGAAGATTTACACGAGTATAGAAAAGCATTAGATTATATCCAAACATTAGAATGGGAAGAAGCAGATAAAAATTTAAAGAAATATGGTAAACAATTAGTATCAGAAATTCCAGAAGAAACTACAGGCGTTTTAATGAAACTTTGTACAAATTACCAACCAGTTCAAGCATTTGATTCATTGTCAAATTTAAAATTTGGATTTGATAACTTAAAATTAAATCAACAAACACAAACCCAACAACATCCAAATGGAAATAATTCTTATAATAATAACAACAACAATAATAATAATTACAATAATCCAAACAATTCAAATAATATCAATAATTTAGAAAAATCATCACCAGAGGAGTTTATTCATATTTTCGTTTCAAAGTCAGAATGGTTAGTAAAGTTTTTAGAATATATGGTACAACAAAATATAGAGTCACCAGCTGTATACAATACTTTATTAGAACTTTATTTAAGAGAGGATCCAAATTTAACAGCAGAAGAAAAAGTTAAAAGAGTAGATAAAGCCTATGATTTCCTTACCAATCCTAAATCCAAATTTGATCAAGACCAAGCACTTATTTTAGTTCAAGTTCACAATTGGAAGAAGGGTGTATTATATCTTTATGAAAAATTAGAACTCTTTAATGAAATTATCGAATATCATATGGAGACTAATGATTATGCAGGTTTAATTAAAGCATGTAAAAAGTATGGTGTAAAAGATCCAAACTTGTGGGTTAGAGCCTTATCATTCTTTTCGATCACCAAACAAGATTGTCAAGAGGAAATTAAAGAGGTATTGGCAAATATTGATAAAGAAAATTTAATTCCACCATTATTAGTCATTCAAATTTTATCTCAAAATAAAAACACTACCCTCGAAGTTATCAAAGACTACATCTCTAGAAGACTATTCCAAGAAACTCAACAAATCGATAAAGATTACCAACAAATTAGACAATATGCAGAGGAAACTGAAAAGATGAGACACGAAATTAACGAATTAAGAACCAACTCCAAAATTTTCCAACAAACTAAATGTGTTGCATGTCAAAGTCCTTTGGATTTACCTTCAATTCACTTTTTATGTCAACATTCTTTCCATCAAAGATGTCTTTCAGAAAACGAAAGAGAATGTCCAGTTTGTGCTGGTCCAAATAAAAGAATTCAAGATATTAAAAAATCACAAGCCGAATCTGCTTCACAACACGATCAATTCTTTAAACAATTAAGATCAACAAATGATGGTTTTACAACTATTTCAGAATATTTTGGAAAAGGTGTATTAAATTAAATAACATTAAATTAAATATAAATCAAAACCGAAACTAAACTAAACGAAACGAAAAAAAAAAAATAAAAAAAGTAAAATTAGATTTCTTTTAAATTGGGGGTTTTTTTTTTTTTGAAAAAATTTTTTTATTTTTTTTTTTGATAACTTTTTTTATTTTTTTATTTCAACAAAAAAAAAAAAAAAAAAAAAAAAAAAAGTAATATTCTTGAATAAGGTACTCCCGAACATTTTACACAACCACCGAAACACTCACATTAAATATTCAATATTGAATAATTCTTTAGTTATTATTAAATATCAATTTTTTAATGTTGAAATTAAAAAAGCAATATATTATGCGAGGGGTAAAAAAGATTTTCTAAAAAAGAAAAAAAAAAAATTAAAATAAAATAAAAATTTAAAAAATAATAATAAAATTTTTTTTTTTTTTTTAATTATTTTATTTATTTTTTTTTTTTTAAAATTTTTTTAATTTTTTTATTAAATAATTTAAAACTTTTTTTTTTTTTTTCTGAATAACAAAACTATTTGTCATACATCCTAAAAAAGAAGGTGTATCCATCATAAAATCGTTATTATATAGTTATATATATATAAATTATATTATTTCTAGAAAATTAGAAAAAAAAAAAAACAAAACACAATAACAACATAAAAATACAATAATAACAACAACAATAAAACTCAATTTTATAATTTTTTTTTTTTTTTTACATATAATAAAAAAATAAAAAAAATTAAATAAAAATAAAATAAAAATAAAATAAAAATAAAATAAAAAGCACTAATGGATACATCATATAACCAAAAGTTTAGAAATGCCCTACGTTTTGAAAACGAGGAAAACAATAAAAATAACAGCAATACTAATATAAATACTAATACAAATAATAATACAAAAAATATAAATAATAGTGAAAGCAACAGTGATAATAATAATATAAATAGTAACAACAACAGCAACAACAACAACAATAATAATAATAATAATAATAATAGTGGTGATAGTATAAGTAACAATAACAGTAACAGTGGCAACAGCAATAATAAAAACATATCAAATAATATAAACTCAACATATGGTGTAAATAATTTTTTAAATAATTTAAATAAAATGGATAAACCAACTTTTAATTTAGCACCAGTTGTAAATATAGATATAGATGATTTGGGTGATAAAATAAATAGTTTTAAAGTTGTCGATAATGCTATAACGAGCTCATTAAATTCGAGTTTAGCAAGTAATAGTAGTAATACAAATAACATAAGTAATAGTAATACAAATATAAATAGTAATTTAAATATTTCAGCTACAAGTAGTGGTAGTGGTAATAATAATAATAATAACAATAATAATAGTAATAATAATGGTTCAAATTTAATAAATAATAGTAGTTATAATTTAAATTCAAGTAGTTCAAATTATAGTCAAAGTCGAATGAATAGTAGCGGTAATTTTAATATTTTAAATTCGAGTCTCAATAGTAATAATAGCAGTGAAACTACATCACCAACAATGGATAGTAAATCCAAAAGAAGATTTTCATTATATGTTTATCAACACCCAACTGATGAACAAAAAAAACATATTTCCGAGTTATATGGTTACAAAGAACACCATAGTGATCATGGTTATAAATATACTCACGAGTCTGGTTTAGATACCGAAGAATCATCATCTGATAGTTATTCTATTGATCAAAATAAAAGAAATAGTGCTTCTTTATCAAGTTCTGGGACTCCTCCAAACAGTAGCACACCAAAGGCAACTTTTACACAAACTATTTTACCATCTCAATCCAATTTAAAGCTATCACCGCAACAATTAATTCCGCAATCAAATAGTTCCCAATCACCATCGTCCCAACCACCCATAGTTCCAACTTCATTTGTACCACCTCTATCACAAAATCAAAATAAAACATCATCGACAACTACAACAACCACAACAGCTCCACAAAATACAATTCCATCAATAAATAAAAGTAGTAGTAATATACTGACAAATTATAAAGAAGAGGTGGCAGCAAAATTATTGGAACCATCAAGCGTAGATTTATCACAAATACCACAATCTTATTTTTCGACAAATTATAAAGCAACATCAAATTATGCTGGTAAGCCATCGCAATACTTGGACGACGAATATGATGAAAAGAAAGCAGCAGCACAACCAATCCAACCACCATTATCGACTGCTAAGGACTGGAATGCAGAGTTTCAAAATTTAGTTTATAACGAAAAAATTGAAGGTTATAGAGAATTAAGCAAATTGGCTCATGATTTTGTATATACTGCTAAAATTTATGGTAAGGTTATTATTTCCGAATTAACTTTACCATTACATTTAAAAACAATTAAACCAATTAATATTGGTGGTGTTGCTGGTGGTCATAAATATATTGCATTAGGTATATTGTTTAAAGTAAGTATTATTTATAATTATAAAAAAAAAACTTTAAAATTTAAAAATATTAATATTTATTTTTTCATTTTATTCAAATTTTTAGTTAGCCTTAGATACACAAGGTTTATATGTTGGCGATCAAAATGCAATGAAAGCAGCAGGGCACGAATTAAAGGGTTTAATGAGTTATTACAACTGTAGAGTTGAAGGTTTACACCATCCATTAATGGCATTAATCGATTACAGAGGGTACCGTTTGGTTGCAATGTCGTTATTACCAATCAATTCAGACACAATCGTATACGGTAGCAGTGATGGTGGTATATCAGTACATAATGCAAATCAAGAGTTTAATAATAAAATGATAGAATCAGCTAAAATATTAAATATTAAAGGTCATATGGTTGGTAAAGATATCCAAAAGAAATTGTATTCTTGTGGTGATATTGAAGGTCATATAGGTTCAGATGATAAATTTTATTTATTGGATTTTGCAAGAGTATTTCCACCACAAATGAGATTGTTTGACAAGGGTCCACCAACTCATTTGTTCGAATTAACAAGACCAGAGTTAGTAAAATCAAATTCAACTCCATTATCATCTGACGCTTTAACTGGTTGGGGTAAATTTGATCCATTAGCTTTAGAACATAACAGTAAGTTTTTTTTTTAAATTTAAAAACAGTATACTTAAATACAAATATTAATAGTTTAATTTAAATTTTAATAATATAGATGAAGTTAAAGAGGCATCATTTAGATTGTTTTTGAAAGTTATACCCGAGTTATCAAATTATTTAAATAATATAGAAATGGACAAAAGAGAAATCCATTTAACACAGGAAATTCATAGAGTTGGTGTTAATTGTAGACATTTGGGTTTGGTTAGAAGAAAAGTTAAATGTAAATCTATTAGAAAGTTTTTATTGGATGAAATTATGGCAAGAACTATGAAATCAGAAATTATGGCATTATTTAGAAGTAAAATGAAAACCGCAGATACACCATCTGAAGAGCCATTTAAAGAGGTTGTTGTACAATATTTAAATGGTATTTTTAAATACGAGCACACTCCAGAGGGTAGAGTTTGGCCAAAGAGTTTAAAGAAGGCTATAGAAAAGAAATTCTTTGGTACTTTTCAAATTAATGATTCAAGTATTAACCAAATTACTTTTGAACAAATTCAAGGTAGAAAGTTTGACGAGGATGCAATCAAGCGTTATATTAAAGGTGCATCATATACCGGAGTCGAGACAATGTTTGTCGAGAGTGTTGATATTCAAGAGGTTATGAAGCGTTTTAATCAATTAACTGGTGTTGGTTTAACCTCAAGAGCTCTAAGAGAGATTACCAAGAATGATGGTGTTCGTTTAGTACAATCTGATGTCAAAAGAATGAAAGCTAAAGTTAAAGCTCATCATTTGGTAGAGTTTGCAGAAGGTATGGTACTTTGGGATGAAGCTAAAAAAGAGAAATCAAGAGAAAATATTGAAGGTGCTTTTTGTCCATGTCCTGTTCAACTTATAAATGGTGGCGATGGTGCAGATAGAATTACTGATCGTCTTTTTGGTTTGGCAGATGAACATTTCCGTTCGGCCCTTTCAGTATCACCACATAGTGCTGAAGTTAGTGCCAATTGGGCAATGATGTTAATGGAAAGAGCTAGAATGTCAAGAGAATGTGTACCACAGGAAGCTGATTTATACTATAACGCTGCAGAAGAGAAAGTTAGAGCTTGTTTATCCGATGGTGGTAAACCCAAAATCGCTCTAGAAAATGTTTTATTAGAATATTCAGAGTTTCTTTGTATTTGGGGCACAACTACCGATCAAACTTTGGATTTAAATGAAGCTAATGGTTTAAAGAGTAAAGTTTTTAGTAGAGCCAGTAAGAAATTAAATGAATGTATTAGAATAAATCCATCCAAATTTGCATTGGTCTTACAAAAATCAAAAATTATTGACAATCTTTTCCATCAGTCTAGTTGCTTTAAACAATCGGCAGCTGTTTATGCAGCTGTTTGTACCATTTGTGATTGTTTAATTCAATCTTTTCCAAATATACCTAAACAATATTTTAAAGAAATTGCTCAAGTCGTTGTTTCAAATTTAAACCCAGCCGAGTTAATGCGAAAAGATCCAGAGACATCAGATAACCCAATTATTGCAGAAAACTTTTTTGAAAAAATTAGAATCGCCAACGAAATACCAATTAAAAATGTAATTTCAATGCGTAAAGACGAATCTGAAATCAAGAGACTATTAGAAGAGAATCCATTAGAGATTTTAAAAGCAGAAATGGGTGTAATGTATTTACGTTATGGTTACACATCTCATGTTTATGGTATTCAATGCTCAAAAAGACCACACACCAAAATGGCATCAATCAAACTATTTAATAAAACTGGTGGTCTCTTCCAAAGAGGTATTGACATGGACTCCTATAATAAAGAATATATGTTGGATCACATAAAGAAATTCACTTCATCAAGCCAATTTGTTGAGTTTTACCAATCAATAATAGGTTGTCCATGTATTATGGAATTTGTAAAAGATAGATTATCAAGAATAGCTCATATGTCACTCAAGGATTGTAATCATTTATCAATCGAATTTGTTGAGGGTGTTATAGAGTTATCTCAACGTGTTAAAATGTTGGTGTTAGATGGTTGCACCCAAATTACAAATGATACAATCAAATTAATCATAAAGAAGTTACCTCACTTAGAAACCCTTTCATTAGCTGGTTGTCAAAATATTTCAATTATCATTCCAAACTCCACATTAAAAGAATATCAACAAGAAAGACATGAAAAACAAGAAAAAGAAAAATGCGAAAATAAAATTTGTTCACTTTTTGATAAATCAAGTTCATTCAGTTCACTAAATAAAGAAACTGGTGGTAGTGGTGGTAGCATCAGCAGTAGCGGTGGTATCAATCATTATCATCATTCCGGTAGTAATAGTGTTGGCCACAGTGCTGGTGCAACTTTAGGCGCTAATTTAAATGGTCTCAATTCTTCATCTCCACACAGACATAGCATTTCTGCTTCAATTAATTTAAATTTACCAAGTTCTTTAAATGGTATCTTATCATCAACATCACCACTTTCATTATCAGCTTCATCTTCATTGGATTCCTTATTGAAGCCATTTATATTTTTACAAAACTTAAATTTGAACGATTGCAGAGCTATCAACGATCACCAACTTATAAACATTGCCCAAATGCAACTACCATTGGTAAATGTTTACTTGAAACGTTGTAGTATAACCGATCTTTCACTTATTCAATTAATTCAAAACTGTCCAAAACTCTCAATTTTAGAATTATCCGATACCAATATTACAGATCAATCAATTAATGCCATCGCAATTAATTCAATTTCGTTAAAAGAGTTAATATTGGATAGATGTGTTAATATCAATTTCCAATCAATCGAGAAATTGGTAAGAATTGTTCATGACATACGTTTACTCTCTCTTGCAGACTGTCCATTAGCCGCAAATGATAATACTCTTCGTCTTATTGGTAAATATTGTTCAGGAATACAGTTTTTAACATTATCACGCAACCCAACTATAACTGATTCAGGCATGGTTAGCATGGCAAAACACACAGTAAATCTTTTAGAATTAAATATCAATCAATGCGTTAATCTAAGTGATGCCTCAATTAATCAAATTTCAATCAGTTGTCATAAAATTCGTGTACTTAAAATGGTTGGTCTTAACAATGTAACCTCATTAAAACCAATTGGATCTCATAGTGCCGAGTTAGTACACTTGGATATTTCAGAGTGTCATAAGATTTCAAATGGTTTGGGTGCAATTGCAAAAGGTTGCTCAAAATTAACTACTTTCAAATTAAGAAGATGTTATGGTTTCAAAGATGCCTCATTACTTTCAGATGATGGTGATTTACATTTAATGCAACGTTTAACCGTATTGGATTGGAGCCATGTCAATATAGAATTCAATGCTATTCACTCTGTTAGTCATAGTTGTCAATTTTTAACAAGTTTAAATATCTCTTATTGCAAAAGTTTAAATGATAACGCTTTAGAAAGAATTGCAAACTCTTTGGTAAACATTAAAAAACTCAAATTTGATGGAATCATTAATATAACGGATGATGGTGTTAAATCATTATCAGATGGTCCAATATTCAACACAATCGAAGTACTCTCTATGGTTGGTTGTAGAAAAGTATCTGATATCTCTGCTTATCACATACTCAGATTCAATAATTTAAGAAAAATTTCAATTGGTGGTAGTTTAATGACAACAAATGGTGCCGATTTAATTGCTTCAAGTTCATTTGAATTGGTTAAAATTCATGTTAGAAATTGTTTAAATATTAATGTTAATCATTTAATTGAACATCACCCACACATTTTAATTGATACAACACAAAAAGATTATAATGTATTTATTTAAAAATAACAAAAATTATAATTAAAAGTAATTAAAATAATAATAATAATAATTAAAATAATAATAATAATAATAATGGTTATAAATTAAAGTTATAATCATAAAAAATAAAAAATTTGTATATATAGAACCTTAATTTTTTTATCTTTTTTCTTTTTTTCTTTTTTTTTATTTTTTTTTAATTTCATTTTTTCTAATTTCATTTTTTTTAATTTCATTTTTTTATTTTTTTTTTAATTTTTTATTATTATTTTTTGTGTTGTGATGAAAAAATTTTTAAACAATAATTATTTTCTAAACACAATTATTTTTAATAAAACACATTTAAAACAAATACATATATTTAAATTTAATAACAGTTTTTTTTCAACAAATAATAATAATAACAATAATTTTAAAATGAAATTCCAATACCCAGAGGCAAAGAGGGAAGATACTTTTGACATTTACAAATCAAAAGAAAAGGGTGAGGTTAAAATAAATGAACCATATCGTTGGCTTGAAGATCAAAATTCAGAAGAAACAAAGGTAAATATTTATTTATTTATTTATTTTATATTTTATTTTTTCAACTCACACACAATTAATTTTAAAAACAATATATAATAGAAATGGGTTAATGAAGAAAACAAAGTAACTAGATCATTTTTAGATGGTGATGGTAAAGGTGTTTCAGAAAAAATTTTAGAAGAGTTATTAAAAGGTCAAGATTATGAACGTTTTGGTTGGTTTAGAAAGAGAGGTAGTAAATTATTTTTCTCAAGAAACCCAGGTACCTTAAATCAAGATATTATTTATTTAATGGATGAAAAGAATGGTGGTTTTGAAAATGCTATAGAATTTTTAAATCCAAATACCTATTCGAAAGATGGCACTTGGAGTTTAAAGAGATTCAATATTTCAAAGTCTGGTAGATTTGTAGTTTTTAGCTATTCCAAAGCAGGCTCTGATTGGGAAGAGATTGGTGTTAAAACTGTACCAGATATAGTTTCAAAAGATGCAGAAATTAAAACTTTAGAAGATCATATTGAATGGTGCAAATTTACCTCAATTACTTGGGATGAAAATGAAACTGGTTTCCTTTACAGCAGATTTCCACAGCCATCTTTAGGTGAAAATGAAGAAAAAGGTACCGAAACAGATTCAAATATAAATAATAAGCTTTATTATCATAAAATTGGAACTAAACAATCGGAAGATATATTAGTTTATGAATGTCCAGAACATCCAGAATGGATTTTAGGTTCAAATTTCTCAACTGACTTTAAAACTTTATTCATTTCCATTTCAAGAGATTGCAACCCAGAGGGAAACCTTTATTTAATCAGAAATTTTAAAAAGGTTTTAAATAATGAAGGTAAAAAAAAAAATTTAATTCCAAAAAATATAAAAATAATTGTTTTATTAATTTTTTTTTATACATATTACTACAGATAAAGAATTCAAAGTCGAAAAGCTTATTGATGATTTTAATGCAAGTTATTATTATATTACAAATCAAGGTGATAAACACTTTTTCCTTTCAAATCTCAATGCCCCATTAAATAAAATTATTAGTATCGAGATTCCATCCACTCTTCCAAAACAAAAAGACCTTGTAATTAAAGATGTTATCAAAGAAAGAGATTACTTAATGGAAAGTGCTGATGTTACAACTTTAGAGAAGTTTTATGTATCATTTGTAAAAGATGTTAAAACAATCATTCAAGTCTTTGATTTCAATGGTACATACTTAAAGGAAATCCAATTACCAGGTCCAGGTACAGCCTATTTATCAACCAATCATTTCCACAATCATGTTTTCTTAACTTTTACCTCATTAGTATCACCATCAACAACATACTATTTCAACTCTGAAAACGATGATGAAATTAAACTCTTCAAAGAACCAAAGATTGATGGCTTTGTTCAATCTGACTATGTTTGCACTCAAATCTTTTACGAATCACCAAAAGATAAAACCAAGATTCCAATGTTTATTGCTCATAGAAAAGATTTTGTTCAAGATGGTAATAGTCCATTTTATATGACTGCTTATGGTGGTTTTAATATTCCTTATAGTCCTTCATTTAGTTTAAGAAATATTTATTTTATTGACAAATTTAAAGGTGCCTTTGCTATTGCAAATATTAGAGGAGGGTAAGTAGTTTATAAAACTTTGTGAATAATAATAATAATAATTATTCTAAAATATTTTACTAATTTATTTTATCTAGTGGTGAATATGGTAAAAAATGGCACGAAGCTGGTTCCTTAAAGAATAAGCAAAATTGCTTTGATGATTTTGCTGGTGCCGCTGAATATTTATTTAAAAATAAATATACCAATCCAAATAGATTAGCAGTTAGAGGTGGTTCTAATGGTGGTTTATTAATGGGCGCTTGTTCTAACCAATATCCAAATATTTTCAAATGTGTTATTGCAGATGTCGGTGTCATGGATATGTTAAAGTTCCATAAATTTACAATTGGTCGTCATTGGACAAGTGATTATGGTAGTAGCGATGTTCCAGAAGAATTTGATGTATTAATTAAATACTCTCCTCTTCATAATATTCCAAGCGATACTAAAGAGTATCCATCCATTTTAATTGCCACTGGTTCACATGATGATAGAGTTACTCCACTCCACAGTTACAAATTTGCCGCTGAACTCCAACACAAGCTTGGCAAGAAAGTTGAAAATCCACTTTTAATAACTGTCACACAATCTGCTGGTCATGGTGCTGGTAAACCTTTAAGAACTATTCTCTTCGAACAGGCTGATGTCTTCAACTTTATTTCAAAATGCATAAACTATGATTTAAAATTTTAGATTATCCTTTTTTGTCAAAATTATAGTAATAAAATAAACCTGTTAACAAATTTACTAGGAAAGGTGATATTAATTTGAAAAATTTTAAAAAAAATTTTAAAAAAATTTTTAAAAAAATTCAAAATTAATTTATTTTTTTCTCTTTTTTTTTCATTTTTTTTTTTTTTTTTTTTGCAAACAATAAGCTTATTATCTATCTTTATAAATATTTTGGTTTCATAACATAAATACACAATAATACTTAAATTAAATTAACTAAAGAATGCCACCAAAAAAAAAACCAACAACAACCACAAATTTTGTGCAGCAATCATCAAGTTCAAATATAGCGATCCCAGCAACAATAAATTTAGCAAATAGCACCAATAGCACAAATACATCAACTTCAGCAACTGCAAGTACTGCACAAAAGAAAATTCAGTGGTATTGGGCAGGTGATAGCAACAACAGTACGGGAAGTGTACAAGATATTTTAATAGAATATGATTCAAAGATAAATTCTGAAATTGAATCACAATTTCAACAATTTCAATTAAAACCAAAATCAATTAAACTTTCAAAATTCAAAGTCGATAATGATAGATATATTAATTTTAAAACAATGTGTCAAACAAGATATGATGATCCAAATAAAAATAGATCTGTTGAAAGAAAAGAAATGTATATATGATTATAAATCAATATTAATAATGTCAATAATATCAATAGTTATATTTTATTAAAATAAATAAAAGTAAAATATTAACGATAACAATTTTATTATTTTATTACAGCATCCCAGGTACTGCACCAACAGCACCATCAGTTTCAATTAAAGGAAGAGATAAACCAAAAAAAAGAAAATCTACGGATTCAGATAGTGAAAGTGATAGCGATAGCGATAGTAGTGACAGCGATAGTAGTGACAGCGATATTAGCTCGGATTCAGATAGCGATGATGAGGATTATATAGCAAAATGGTATTGGGCAGGTGATAGCAATGGTGGTCCATCAAAAGGAGGCGGCCATCAAGATGTTTGGGTTGAATACGATAACAAAATGTGTAAAAATTTAGAAAAAGCATTTCAAAATAATGATAAGAAATACAAGGTTGATAAGGAACGTTTTGTAGATTTACAAAATATGTTACAAAGAAGGTGTGATGATGAAAGTAAAAGAAGAAATGTAAAAAGAGAAGACCCAAAGAAAACCAAAAAAGCCAAAAAATCAAATGTTTCAACTGCTCAACAAATTAATAATGCAATTAACGCTGTTGCTTCATCACATGGCACTACTAGCACAGCTGTTGCTCCAATTACGAAAAATGCAAGCAGCAAAAGCATATCAGATACCACAACAACAACCACTACTACAGCAGTCTCAAATAATAAAGCTACACTTGCACCAACTATGAGCCAAATTTCAATCTCAAGCATTATCAAATGTCCAGACACATGGACCAATGTTGACTCTATGGACTATAAAGAAATCGATATTAAACCATCCGAAAGTGAATTCAAATGGATGTCTAAACTATTCACCAATACTATTGCACCAATTCACAAGGGTATGGCAACTCTTTCACCAATTGTTTTTAATGATCTTGTTGTTTCAAGAGTTACCAGAATTCAAAATCCAATGCAATGGGTAAGATATCACGGACGTAAACAAAAAATTTTAGACGATAATAAAGGCAAGTGCTCCCCAATCTATAGTGTATTGACTGATGTTTCAACTGGTCCAGAGGTTGATAGAAATGCAAATGAATTCTTTTTGTTCCATGGTTTAAATATAAGCTCTATTACTGGTATTGCTAAGTTTGGTTTTGATCCACGTTTTTGTTCTTTAGAGGGTATGTATGGTGCTGGTTTATATTTTGCTGAAAATTCTTCAAAATCAAATCAATATTGCCATGGTAAAAGTATGTATAAAAAATATTAGCAAACAAATAAATAGCAGATAGACAAACCAATGTTACCAACAATGTATTAATTCTTTTTTTTTTTAAACACTTAAAAGGTTGCACAGCTTCTGGGTTTTTAAGTTCAAGTTGTCACTGTTCAGCTAAAGATGAAATCTGTATTTTAGTATGCCGTGTAACATTAGGTGATGCATTAGTTGAGAATGTATACCGTGGAAATACTAAAGGTAGCTTTTGGCATGGACGTAGAACAGAACCAAAGAAACCCGATGGTGTTAGTATTTATAATAGTGTTGTTGGTGAATCAAAACCTAACTATGGTCCAAAAGCAGCTCTTCAATTAAGAGAATACATTGTTTATGAAAGTAGTCAAGTTTATTCAGAGTACAAAGTTTATTTCCATCGTAAAAAATAATAAAACTACAAGTATATAAATAATTTTTTTTAAAGTCTATAATTTTTATTTAACTTTTATTTTGAAATAGTTTTTAATCTTTAAAACTTTATAAATTAAAGTAATAAGAATTGAAAAAGACGATAAAGATATAAAAATATAACCCAGTATACTATTAGGATATTGGGTGTATTGGTTTAAATATCTTGAATTATATAAAACAAATGTAATTAAAACCAAGAAACTTTGGGAATTTTCGAAATAAAATCTTGATTTCTTTTTAAAAGGTTGAAAATATACTTGGAGTATTATTTGGATACTAAAAATAGAAGGAAGGGCTACTTGCAAAACTTTTGTATGGGAAGCTAAAAATGTTGAGAGTACACAGTAAATAAAGCTAAAAACCATTGAGGATGGGAACCAATGATAAGATTTTAATTTTAAATGTGAAAAATAAACTGCTTTTTTCATTAATTCTCTTTGTGATTTGATAATATCTTTTCTTAATTTTTCTCTATCTTCTCCTTTGGTTTCTTCGCTTGGGCTATTAAAAAATCTTGAGTTTATATATAAGAAGTGATTAAATAAAAGCTTTGGTGGATAGCATTTGGTTGCTAAAAATATACAATAAATAATAACTGATAAATAGTAAAAAAGAAATACACTTCCTATTGACATTCCGATAATATGAGATCTTGTATAACACTTGATATCTGTGTCATATAGCAAATAATAGTGACCATTAATTTTTTGGCAATTAAAAGTTGTAGAAACAAAATAAATAGTGGGTATTATAAAAAAAGTTGAAACTGATACAAAATATTGTATTGCTGTTGGTGCCAGTGGGTTTTTCTGATCTGTTCCTTTATATTTTGCCCTGATAAAATTCTTCAATGACCTCAGTATTGTCGAAACTGTGGTAATAAATAGATTTGTGACTAAGCCAATATAATATTTATAATAATAGTCTAAAGCTGGGCTGGTGCATGAATTTGAGAGGTAGTCAATTCTTAGATTAAATATTTGAAAAAATGTATAGTTTTCGATGTTTGTTGATATTATACTAATTAATTGAACAGTGGTAACTAATGAAAATAATATTGTTCTATTTGGCAAACTGCAAAATATTAAAAGTATTATTAAAAATGAAACCAAAGCTATATAACCACCAATTATATTATAATTTGTTTTATCACAACTGACACAGTAATTACCAGATTTTGATGTACCTTTAAAGCATTGGCCACATAAAACACCAGTATGGTTTAGTCTACATATTAGAGGTTGGCAAATATTTGGGTTGCAATTATAAATATTGATGGGATAGTAATCCTTTAAAAACCAATAACCCTGATTCCAGAAAATAGACAAACCATCAGGACAGTTTAAATCACTACTACAACTATAGCAAGTTAGGCCATTATAACCAAAAGTACCCGGTGCACAGTTTTGACAAACCCCATTTTCTAGATATTGATATTTTAAGCAATTGACAATAGTTTTTATTATTGATTCTTTATAAATCACAAGGTTTTGATTTGATAAAACAAAAGTAAAAGTAAAGTTTGAACCAACTGACCCATTAAGAACTCTACTTGGAGATGTAAATAATATTTCTCCGTTTAAAGGCACTAATGGTTTGTTATAAACTTTTCTACCATCTTGATCGTAAATGTATAAATCAACCATATAACCATTATTTATTTTTACTGAATTATTATAGTAATCTAAAAGTAAAACTGAAAAGGTGAATGGATCTTGATGTTGAATATCTGAATTAAAATATATCAATAATTTTGAAACTTTTGATGTAAAATCTTGTCCATATGGAGCCGTATTATTTGAAAACTGGTTATCACTCAAAATTGTTTTTTCTGGATAATATGTAAAAATTGCACCACCACCATCATCATATGCTATATTATTTCCTAATTCTGAACCATTTATAAAAGATAAATAATTTGAATCTAATAATATTGAACCTCCACTTCTTAAGGCTGAGTTTTGAAAAAAAGTTGACCCTATAATTTGGATATGATATATATCATCACTATTACTATTGCTATTACTGTTACTGTTACTGTTACTGTTACTGCTACTGTTACTGTAACTGTAACTGTAACTGTAACTGTAACTGTAACTGTAACTATTGCTATTGCTATCGCTATCGTTATTACTACTATTATCACCGTTTTTGTCGGAATTTCTAAAAATCACAGAAACACTACCCCCATTTAAAATATAAGAACTTTTATCTAATAAATCTGAATAAAAACCATTTTTAGCCATATTTTGGTAAAATTGGCAATTATTGATAATAACTTTTGAATCTAATGAAAATATAGCAGCTCCACTTGTAGCCAAATTACCTGCAAAAGTGTTGAATAGTTCTAAAACTAAAGTTGATTGTTCTAAATAAATTGCTCCTCCAATATGAGCTTGTGAGTAGGTGAAAGAATTACTACTCATCAATATGGTGCAATTAAGGAAATAGAAATTTCCACCTGCTCCACCAATATTTGTGTTATTGTTAAAAACTGAAGTCTTCACTGTAACCTGACTGTTTGTAAATGATAATGTTGGTGTTGTAAAGGCCAAATTACCCCTAACATTACAGAGTGACATTAAGACTATACTACTGTGGTCTATAATTGATGAATATGTTCCATATGAGGCAGAGTTACTATTTACAAAAAGAGTTGATGAGATAGTATAGTTTGAAGAGAAAGAAGAAATAATAGATGATGGAGCAGTATTCTTCATAAACCCACACGAATCTATTGTACCATTTGAAAAACTGATTGAAATAAGTGTCGATAGAATATTTTCTACAAAATTTGAATTATATATATAAAAATTGCTACTAGTTAAAGAAATAGCCAAAGTCACCAAAGCAGAATTAGAAATGAAATTGCTGTAGAGGACTACTATATGAGAATTTTGTGAGACTATTAACGCACTATGAACTGAATTATTTTGAAAATTGGTGGTTATGAACTTAACCGATGAAAAAGAAAAAAAGAAACCCCCATTGATAATATTATTTGAAAAAGAAAAGACACATTGATTAAATTCTAAATTATCACAGTCATTAGAAATGGCAAATGGATAGTTTGAAGAAGAGGAGCTAACGATTTGAAAACCTTTAAAAATAAAATTTGAAACATTATATAAATTGAGACCAGAACCATCCAAAGATAAACTTGAACCATTAATTATAGAATTGGTCCAATTACCCATGCTTATATTTTTCATATTTACCACATGTTTAGTACCGATTGAATCTGTGATGTTTATACCATGCAATTGAAGCTGATCAACATCTTCAATATTTAAAGGATAGGAGCTGTAATTAAATCTTGAGAATAGAATAGTGGCAGTTGCCAAACTTTTAAGATACACACACCCAGGGCTATATGCTAATATTGAATTTAGAGTACTATTGGATAAAGTAAGATTAAAAACATATAAATCTCCACCAACAACTTCCAATTCGCTACAATACAAATTTGAAATGAAAGCAACATTAATGATAGCAGTTTTTTCATTGAGAGATGAAACCAATGTAAATCCATAGTTATTTACAAATGTCGTATTTTCGATATAGATTCCATTATTTGACAATACCAAGTTTAAAGTGGATGATGAAATTTTGTTTTTATTATTTTCGAATACTGAATTCAATAATGAAATGTTGAATGTCCCATCGCTTAATACAAGATTATTATTATTGTAAAAATGTAACCCATCTAATATAACACTGCTATTTTCACTTTGAATAAAAAGATAACCATCTGGAACTCTTGAAGCTGACATTTGGTTAAAATGAAGAGTTGAATTTGTTGCCGAAAACAAGCGAAAATTTGAATTTAAATATTGAATATTATTTAACACTACCTGAGAATTATAAAAAAGTATAAAAGGTGCATCCATATTACCAAATGAATTTGAAATTACTAAATTGGTAATATTCCCAACTCCAGAGATTCTTGAGCAAGGAAATATGTTCATTGTATATGGTGTTATAATGAATTCTATTACATCTAAAACTATATTATTGATTTCAAAGATACTATAAATACTAAATAAATTCCTTAAATTTTTTATTCTACTAATGTGCAACCCATCTATATATAATTTACCAGTAAAATATGAATCTATAAATTGAACATCCTCCCCATCAAATACTTGAACATTATCAATACGGACCACTACTTTATCAGAATCTTTACCAGTAAAAAAAAACAATGGATTACCAGTATAGGTTATATTTGAAAAAGATGAATCTACAATTGAAACACTTGATACCACGCCATCGTTGAAATAAGATTGATAAGCACAAAGACCATTTGAAAAGATATTGACAAGAGTAAGATTTGTGTCTTGAATTTGCATTACTGAAGAAGTACAGAAAAAGAAAGTTGAATCGAAATAAACAGTTGCTAAAAAAGACCATACAAAACTTCCTAGCTCAACACCCATTTGTAAAGAGCCACCATAAGCCGATAAATAGGAATAAGGGCTTAAAAAAAAAACACCCATATTATAAAAAACATTATATAATGTGTTGTTATTGAATTCCAATCTTGAGTATTGGGCCATTGTAAATGTTGTATTAATATTATTGTTATTATCTAAATTGAAATTTAAATATTGAATCTGAAATGTGGTTGCTTGTTGAATATTATTTTTTGTAAAACTATCTTGGGCATTAATAATTTCACTGCATATACTATTCGATTGGTTTATTTGGTAAAGTGATGGAGATGAAACGAATAAAATACCTTCGTAGTCATCGGACAACTCTACATTGAAAAGGATACCTTCTTGTGCTCCTATTAAACTGACATTTTTCCCTCTATTAAAAATGGTTTCGTCGCCACTAAAACTATAATCTGAAATTAAATAAACACTATAACCAGGTGAGACTGAATCGATTGCTTTTTGAATTGTTTGAAATGGTGATTTTAAACTACCGTCACCAGTTGTGTCACTACCATTATTTGATACATATACATTTGATTCTAAAAAGGAAAAAAACAAAAAATAAAATAATATTCAATTTTTTTTTAAAATAATTAATATAACCCCAATTAATTACAATTTAAATAATTAAATTTTGAACATACCTAAAAGTATTTTTGGATATTTATATATAAAAACATTATCGATAGAAATTTTTAAACTTGAATTTTTTGAATATATTACATTTGAGGAAAAAGTTAGATTATAATTAACTCCACCCAATAAACTATTTTTTATGATATCTATATTATTTAAAAGGGTTAAATAGTTTGATTTAAAACCTTGGCTACACTCTGAATATTTGTAATAAAATAGCTTTTTTTCATTAAAATAAACTGAGAGATCTATATCATTATTTTCATCATCTATTTCAGGCTTCAGTAATTGAATACTAAACTCTAGCTTTATATCATAATTTATTAAATCAATTTCTGGTACATATACTTTTTGATAAACTGAATAAAACTCCTGAACAATTTCTTCGCTACCACTTTCTATATAATCTAAATCTCCATCATTTGAATTATTGTAACTCCCTTGAAATAATAATGAGCACGATAAATGATAATAACCATGGCCACATTCTATTTTTTCTGTATCACCTTTCCAAGCAAAATTTTCTTCAAAACCCCAATTATTTACATAATTATTATAATCGGGCGTAACGTCACCACTTCCTAACCCTATGGAAGATTTAACAAATATATAATTATCATTTAATATAAATAACAAAATATAAAATATTAATTTAATCATTTAAAAAAACTAAATACAAATAAAATACGCTGATTAAATATTTATAATTTTTTTATGTATAAAAAAAAAAAAAAAAAAAAATCCCAAAATTTCGCGTGATGATGTTGATTCGAATTTTTTTGAAAATTGGTCGTAAAAATATTTAAAAAATAAAAAATAAATAATCGCCATTTAAAAAAAAAAACTTTTATATTTTTATTATTATAATAAAAAAAAATTATTAATTAATTAATCCATGTATTTTTTTTCCTTTTTAATTTTTTTTTTAGGCTTGGGAAATCAATTCGTGAAGCTTAAATTTGTTTCTAATATGTGGTCTAACATCTTCTGCATTTGATAATAATTCTAAAAATGGTACTAATTGGAGCAACTCTTTGTCATTTTCATCTTCAAACCAGGATTCGATTGGAATACCATTGTCAACTTGGAAACCAAAAGATTGAGGTGAATTGTCAATAATTACAACTTGTTTTAAATCTCTACCCAAAACTGAAAGATCCTTTAAATAATTACCATCGACATAAACACATGAATCACGGAATAATCTGTGCCTAAAATAAATAAATATATTAATAATTTGTTAAGAAAAAAAAAGGTTTTAATTTACTTACTTTATCTTTTTACATGGATCAATAATATTTAAAAGCTTGTTTGCATAAACTTCTTGGGAGGCTGTAAATATAATGACTTCAAAAATTGTTGAAACTTTATGAAGGAATTCTTCAAAGAATGGTCTCTTTTTAGCAAATACTTGATACTCTGTATTATTAAAAAATACTGGGAAAATTAGGTGTGGTTGATTTAATGGTTCTGTGCTGCAGTGAACAAGGGTTTCATCGAGATCTAAAACTAATGAAATTTTTGGTGATTCATGGTCTTTTGGTGGAAGTGCAACAGGTGGAGGGCAAGTTTGAGCATTTGCTAATTGTTTAATAAATAAAAATGGGTTAAATTCATCCTCTTCTTCTTCTTCTTCTTCCTCTTCAGAATCATCATCACAATCTTCATCGTCGCAGTCATCATCCAAATCCTCGTCGCTATGATAATAGTGATTGTAGTTTTTGGTTTGATCTTCTTTTATTACTATTGATGTAGTTTGTTGTTGTTGAAGATTATGGAAAAATGCTGGATGCGATGGTGGTGTAGTTGATGTTGATATACTGGTTGAGGTGCACATTACAGTAGTTGTGGTTGATGAATCTGAGTTTGTTAAGGTTGATGAGGATGAGGATGATGATGATAACAATATTATATTACCCTCAACATTTTTTATTTCTTCGATTTTTTCATCAAAGTTATTTTCTATTATTAAATTTTTAATTGTTTGAGAATCTGAATCTTCTAAATCACTTATAGAAGAGTTTAAGCTACTAGTTGTACTATCTTGTTCTTGCTCTTGGTAATTTTGGTATTGGTGATGTTGTTGTGGTTGTTGCTGGTCATTATTTATATTACAAAAACTATTTATATTACATTGTTGATTATCATCATCATTTAAGAAATTTATAACCCTCTTTTCTCCTTTGGTAAGATCATTACAAAATACCTCCTCTTCATTGTCATCAACTCTATTTCTATCTATATTTTTATCTTCATTATTACTATTAATATTGTTGTTATTATTATTATTATTATTATCATTGCCACTATTTATTTCATTATTTGTATTGCTGTTAATATCGTCTAAATTGGGAATGATTGAATCAGTAGATTCATTAAAACTACATGGAATATAAAAATTTGAAGAGGGAACTGAAAAACTAGATTGTTTTAAGAGTTGTTTATTTGTTTCTAAATTATTATTATTACTGTGTTCAGTGTTATTATTTTCTAAAATTGAGGAATCACATTGTCTAAGTTTTTTTTTTACTGGTAACTCTAATTCATCTTGTTGTTGATGTGGAGATTTGTTATTAAAAACGAATAAATTCTCTGGTGATTCAATTGAATGTTCCTATATTAAACCTTTGTTAATTTTTTGTTTTATTTCATTTTTATTTTATTTTAAAAATACTTACATGTAAAATTTCTAACATTTTATTTTGAGTTTTTAAACCAGATGACATATTAAAACTAGTTTAATTAAAAAATTTATAAATTATTAAAATTTATTTCTTTTGTTTTTATTTATAAATAAAAAAAATTTTAAACTATTGTTTGTAGGTTGGTTATTAGAGTATAAAAAAAAGTTCCTAAAAAAAACTACTATCTTTGAAATTTACTAACTTTATTATTAAAAAATTTTGTAGTGTTATTTTTTATTAAAATATACAAAATATAATACTAATTATAATTGAAAAAACAACTATTTTATTTATATAAAATAATTTGAAAATTAAATAAATTTAATTATTTTTAAAAAAAAATTATAATAAAATTTTGAAGAAAAAAAAAAAAAAAAAAAAAAAAAGATATGTACAGTTATTTGTTGTGTGTTTTTTATTATAATAAATTATAAAATTAAAAGATAAAATAAAAATAAAAATTATTTTAAAAAAATATAAAAAAAAAAAAAAAAAAAATAGTATTATTGTTTGTATGGATTCATTAATTTCTTAGATGATAGTTTATTTATTTATTTATTTATTATTAAAATATTTATTATTTCTTTTTTTTTTTTTTTTTTTTATTTATATGTGTATTTATTATTTATCCCGGAAACAAAAAAAAAAAGAAATATAAATCCCCAACAAAGAACCAACAATAATAATAATTCTGAGTAATATTGTTTTATTAATAAAAAAAAAAAAAAAAAAGTAACATCAAAAAAAAAAAATTTTAAAAATATAAAAAAAAAAATAAATTAAATTTAATAAAAAAAAAAAACTATTTTTTTATAAATTATTTTTAATTAAAAAATAAATAAAAATTTTATGATAATAAAAATTAGAATTGAAACATATACCGCAAGACATGTTTTGGTTGTAAATTTTTATCATCTTCTTTAAATAGATATTTTTTCTGAAAATGATTGAGCAAAAATATCATACAATATATTTAAATGAAAAAAAATGATATCATCACCATAATATCAACAAAAAAAAAAAAAAAAAAAAGCTACAATCAAATAGATTTAAATAGTACAAAAACTAAAATAAAACAAACAAAAATGAAAAAAATGAAAAATAAAAATTAAAAATATTATCTATATTTACTTTTTTCCTATTATTATTTTTTTTTAAATTCGAAGTTTATTTTTATTTTTATTAATCCCTCCTAATATACCTATAATGGAAATTTATTTAGGAAAAAATAGATATAAAATTATTAAAAGAATTTATTTATAAAATAAATATTTACTATTATTATTAATTTTTATTATTATTATTATTATTATTATTTTATATATGTCTCACAACTATTATTTTTAAATAATAATTATATTTTAAAAAAAATTTAAAACTACAGTTAAAATTTTAATTAAATATAAAATAAAAAATAAAAATAAAATTAAATAAAAATAAAAAAAACAAATATTATTTATGTATGTATTAAAACAACTAGTTAAAAATATAAATAAAAATGATATTAAAGAATATTTTAAATTAAAAAATAAAAAAATTAAAATAAAAAAAAATAAAAAAAACTGTGTGTGTGTTTGTTTTTTTTGGTGTGTTTTGTGTGTTTACTCTCAAAAATAAAATAAATTTAAATAGAAAAAAAATAAACGTTAAGTCTTATAATGTTGGTTGTTATTTTATGATAATTACTAATAATATGGATTATAATTAGTAATAATAATAAAATAATAATTAAAAAGAATAAAAATAATTTACATTCTATTTTTAGTATTATATATATATTTTTTTTTTATAAAAAAGGATAAAATGGTTGCCATTAAATTAAAAAATTGATCAAAAGCTTTTTTTTTTTTTTTTTTTTTTGTTTTATATTATTTTATTTTTTTTTAAAATTTTTTTTTTATTAAATTGTATTATTATAACAGGATAGAAAGGTGGAGGGGGGAAAAATTAAAGTTATATGAAGATTTGACGTTTATGTAAAATGTAATACGAGTGGTATAACAATGACAAGTATAACTATAACAACAATGGCACCAATAATAAGATTTAATTTCATATTTCTGCACCACATCTGTCTTCTGATTGTACCAGTTTGTTTTTTGAAAAGACGAGCATTATTGCTCATTGATTGAGTTTTATCTTGTAAATTTGAAGCTTTATCATGATTGTCTAACATAAGACCAATGTTATTATGCATAACACTTTTAACTTTATCTACTTCTTGAAGAATGTTTTGAGTTTTTGATGGTTGTGGTGGTTGATTTGGTCTACATTAAATTGATAGTTAATAAATTAATTAATACCATACATTATTAAAAATAAATAACAATAAAAAAAATAATAAATAAAAATATTTTTTTTAAACATTATTGTGATTTTATAATTTATTTATATTATATATTATTTAATTTTATTTATTTTATTTTATTATTTATATATATCTTTGCTTAAAAATAATACTTACGAGGCCATTTTTATTTATGTGTATTATAGTTTTTTCTTTTTTTTTATGATTATGATTTAATTAGAAAGAGTAAAATATAAAACTATCGATTGGTGTTTTTTTTATATATTTAAAAAAAAATTTAAATTTATTATAATTGAAACTTAACAATAATATAAAATTATTATTATTTAATATTAACGAATTGAATAAATAATATAATATATAAAATAAAATAGAAATATGTGTGTGAAAAAAAAAAAAATTTCAAAAAAAATTCAAAAAAAAAAATAAAAATTAAAAATTAAAAAAAAAAAAAATTTATTTTTTAAAATATAGTTAACGATTTCTTTTTTATCACATACTAAGGTGGTATGTTTTATATTAATATTTTTCAGAAAAAATACTTGTTTTTTTCTAAAAATAAATAATATATGTATTTTTTTTAGTGGGGTGTGGTGTGAAAAATATTCTTTTTTATTTATTTATTTAGGAAAATATAAATACAAAAATAGTTAATGATAAATAATTAACAAGTGGATATAAAAAAAAATTTTAAAGGGTATATTTATTTAATTTAAATTAATTAAATTTTAATTTTAATTTTAATTTTTAAAAAATATTAATATTTTTTTTAGAGATTTTAAATGGTTTCCTTATTATAATCAAGATTAAAATATAGTTGAAATTGTTTCGATCTAAAATAATTATACCATTCAACATTCAAAGAAAAACATGATTTTATAAAATCACAAAATAAGAATGTGGACATTTGAGCAAAGAAATATAACAATTAATAATAAAATTACTATTACTATTTTATTTAACACACAAAAAAAAAAAGAAATAAAGATTTTATTATTTTAAAAAATATAAAATTAGTTTAAAATATTATTTTTAAAAAATCTAAAGATATCACAAAGTTCACAAAAAAAGAGGCATGAAACGATCCCAATTTAATTTTTATTTTAATTTTTTTATTTTTTATTTTTCTATATTTTATATTTTTTTTAAAAATGAAATATTTTATAATTTTTAATTTTTTTTATTTTTTTTTGATCATAAATATAACAAATTCTCTTATAATCGAAAAATCAAATGCCTTTTATAATGAAAACTCTGATAAATGGAGTTTGGACATTATAACATCAACTAATGATAACAAATTAAAAGCTATAGTTGATATATCAAGTAAGTAAAGAATAAAATTCTGCTCTATCAAAATTATTTTCTTTGTTGAAAAATAAAGCGTTACTAATTACATTACTATAGAATTAATTTTAAATAATAATAATTTAAACAGTTTCAAAATATTAGACAACGATGATTTAGGTTTAGGTTTAGGTTTAGGTTTAGAAATAGAAAAGAGTTTTATAATCAAATTAAATTTAAATTATTTTGGTAGCTTTGAAAATGTGTATGATGATATTAGAAATGAATTTAAAGATCCAACCAAATGTGTGCAACTGAATGGTATCCATTGTTGCGATAAAACAAAAGGAACTCAAATATCTCATAACTATGCTTCCAACTACAGCACCCCCTATTTATTTTATGAAATTAAATCATTTAGTATAGAGTATAATATGACATTTACAACACCAAATGGAGTTGTAGGTAGCTGGAATAGCGATAATAGCAGTGACATATCATTGGGAATCAAAGATCAATCCAATCTAAATTATATAGATGAATTAATAGACACTTATTATTTAACTATAGACCAACAATCAAACACTATTTATTTTATTGCAAAAAAGTATGTTGGGGATGATATCAACAAAATTGGAATCACTAAAGAAACATTTGAGAACTATAATTCATTTTGCAATTTAACAAAATCAATTACAACAGTAGGGGACTCTAGTAATAGGTAGGTTTTCTTTACCCTCCTTTTTATTTTTATTTTATTTTAAAAAAAATTCATTATTTTAATTAAATTTTTTAAATTATAATATAGGTTCGACCAATTTGATATATTTCGAAATAATTTATTAGATAATTTTATTGTTGGATGCAAATTAAATAGTTTTCAACAAATATCAAATTTACAGAATGAAGATTTAATATTATTATGTGACACTTTAAAGGTTTCAAATAAAATAGTATCGTCTGTGTCAATAGACTTTAATTCAAACAAATTCAAACTTTTTAATATTAGTGGAAACTCAAGAGTTATTTCCAGTGGCATTGTTCCCATATCACTGCAGATTAATAAATATTTTTCAAATCTATGTAAGAATTTTACTTTTAAATAATTTATCTAATATTCATTTTATAAATATTAATATTATTTTTAATCATTTTTATTATAAAAGATATTGATTTTTTAAATGATAATATAAATAATGAGGTACTCATAAAAGCAAGGGCTATATATTGCAGTAATGGTGATGAAAACGAAACTAATGCTTCATCTCTGAATGGGCCACTAATTGACCAAGAAAAAACAATTTCAATAAATAGTTTTAATAAAAAGAGAATAGAATTTCCGATAAAGAGTAGAGACAAGGAAATTTCGTCCAGTGGCTATTGCATCTTTGATATTTTTGAAAACGAACAGTTCAAAGAAGAGTACAGGGTAAATTTTAGAACAACAGAAGATGACTATGTACCAGACCCCAAGTTTCAAATCGACTACAATATGAATATGCTTTTATCAGCAACCAAAGATTCGACTTGTACTCCTCCAAAAATTGGAGGTAATAAAAATGGTGTAAATTATTGTATAGATGAATGTACCATTGACCAGCAGATAAATATGTTCACACTAGCATGCATTCCAATAGATTGCAACATCAAATATTCAACCGAATCACCACCAAAACCATACTATAATTCAAATACAGGTTTATGTGAATCCACCCCAGTGTGCCCAGATGGGTATAGCTATCAAGACAATACCTGCAAAAGCCCAACGATAACCCCAGATTCATCATCGATATCATTCTCATGCGAGAATGGTAACCTATGTGGCAGTGATTCGTTGTCATCAGGTGATCCAATAACAACTCCAAACATAACAGGCAATAGTAATGCAACCAACTCATCAATTTCTCTATCATCAAAAACCATTGGCATAATTTTTATTCTTTGCTGTGTAGTATTAATTGTTGTTGTTGGATTTTTAATAAAGAAATGCTGCTTCTCAAGATCTGCAAATAAAAAAATCAAAAGAGATAAACTTCATAACCACCTCAATAAACCACCAACAAAGCCAAAAGAGAACACTAACGAATCGTATGGACACTACCAAAACAACCCAAATTTTATAATAAACAATAGAGCAAACAACCGTTTTAATCAAGACTACCCAAGACCAAGCGGTACTAACATAAGATCAAATAATCATTTCAGTTACAATAATAACCAGAGATCAAACGCTAGCTATAACCGCAATCATAGACCATTCAATAATAATAGCAATGCATACAGGCCAAACTGTGATGGAACTTTCCAAAATCAAAGATCGGTAATGAATCGTAGAGATATTACATATACAAATAATAATCAAAATTTTAACAAATAAATAAACAAATAAATAAATAAATAAACAATGTATTTTTAATTTCAATAAACCTATTTTTTATTCTTTTTATTATTTTATTTTTGTTATTGTTGTATTATTAAAATCATTTTAATAAATTGAAAAATCAATTTAAGATGATAATAATTTGCATCTATTAATTAATGAAATAGCGATACCAAACATTGAGCCACCCAATAAAATGAATGATGAGGTGTGAGAGATAATAACATGAGCATCTTTTACACATTCACTTTCCTTTTCTTTCTTGCAACAGTATGGGCAACAATTCATTAACTTTGAGAACAACCAAGCACCACCCAAAACCAAAGACCATTTTGGTGATATAAAGTATGAAAACATATATGTTGATGGGATTATGGCACCTAAACCCTCAGAGGTATTTTGGTATTCGTGGGCAACTCTTTCAAACTCTGGATCACCTTGAACGTGTGGAGCAGCAACCTATTGATAAAAATATTATTAGATGATTTAATTTTTATATTATATCATGGAGCTACTTACATTGTATTTCTTACGCATAACACCTAATTGGTAAGCTTGGCATGTCCAAAGAGTAATACCCAATGAAGCAACTACTGATGGGAAAACAATATAGTCTGGATAAATCCAATTTAAATTACCAATACGACTTGACATTGTTTAGTTTTTATATTATAAATATAGTAATATGAAATGAAATTGAATGATAAAAATAATGAAAAAAAAAAAATTATAAACAAAATTTAAAAACAAAAAAAAAAAATTTGAATATAAATATTATTTATTTAATTTAAATAAAAAAAATATAATAATAAAAAGATAAATTTTACAAAAAAAAAAAAATATTAAAAAAATTAAAATAAATACAAAAAACACCCCCACAATTGGTGGTATGTTCAAATTTAAATAAAAATAAAAAATAAAAAACAATAACCCCCAAGTAGTAAGTTGTTGTAAATCTATTGAAAAAAAAAAAAAACAACTATAACTGTAAAAAAAAAATATAAAAAAAAAGATATATACTAATTAAAATAGTTTTTGTTTTAACCTGTTTAATTTTTATTTTATTGGCTTTAAAATTTTTCTATATTTAACTAATCTTGACCACTCGTTACCCAATATATCAGATGTTGCTTGCTGTGGCGGGTTTGTTGCATCATTTTTTTGTAATTGTTGAGGGAAAATTGCTTGTTTAGTGGCCAACACTATTATTGAAAAATCATTTATAATTCTTTTTATTAACTCTATCCACATTAAATTTGGATATGGGCCCTCACCTTTTCTATCAATCCAATAATAAGCTGAAATACTATCGATTATTATTAGATTTATATCTTTTGGGAAATTATTATTGTCGCTATTATTAGTGCTATTTGAGTTTATATTTCTTATAAATTGACTGATACTTTTTAAAGTAATTAAAAATTGAAAACTATCCCTACAGCGATAAATATAAAATCTACTAAGACATGATTTTAAAAATTGATCATACTCGATAATATTACTATTATTATTATTATTATTATTATTATTATTATTATTATTATTATTATTATTATTATTATTTACATTATTTTTACATCTTTCATATCTTTCTTTCAATAATGACTCTAATTTTGCAATGTCAAATTTATAATCGTTGTCAAAATAAATAACCCCAATTTCATTTCCTTTAAAAGGTTCTTGAGATGGTAATATTGACTCGATCAAAACACTTAGTGCCATATCAGTTTTACCTGATCCACTTTGCCCAAATATTTCAATTACACCTTGAACTTTATTATTACCATTCGCTGCTATTTGTTTCTGTTGGGTTTGATTTAAAAACCTATCAATATCTTCCACACCTGTTCTTATCAATTTATATTCTCTTTTGAAAAATACATTGGATCCAGATGTATCAAATGCCTTTATCATTTTATAATTATTTGTTATTTATTGTTGATTAATTGTTTATTTGTTAGTTTATTTATTTGGTGTTTATTTATAAATATATAAGAACATTTTAAAGTTTTATGGCTAATAAAATAATAACTATATTGTAATTGAAAAAAATAAAAAAATAAAAAAAAAATAAAAAAATAAAGTTTAATTTATAAAAGTTTTAAATAAACAAAAAAAAAAAAAAAAAAAATTTTTTAATTTTTTTTTTGGAAATTATATAATTTCAAATAAATTTTTAAAAAAAAAGAAAAAAAAAACTATTTCATAATGAGTTGCCCATTTAAGTCACTCTATGCAAACAAACCACAATCCAATAGCGCAGAAGATACCATTACAGGGTGGGGTTGTCAGGTTATAAGTATTGTATCTCTATAATATAAACAAATATCTAAAAATAATAATAACCACAAATAATAACCACAAATAATAACCACAAATAATAACAATAATATTATATTAATAAAACAGCGACTATGGTTATAATAAAAGTCATTACGTATTAATACTAACATATATATACTTTTTAAAACTATCAGAGGATGGTGGATTAAATTTTTATATTAAAACAGATAAATTTTTAGAATGTGAATATCACGAAGGAGATGAAGAAGAAACTGCTTCAGCTTGTCCATTTAGATTTCACTCATCAACAAATGCCAAAAAAATAGATATGAATGAAGTAAAAAAAGAAATCCAACAAAACAAAGAAAAACAAGAACAAAAAAAAAAAGAGTTCGAAGAAATGAAACAAAAGATGAACGAAATCGATGACGAAGGACATTTTACAATACCTTTACTTAATATGCCACCATTTTTAACCTTTAAAGAAACAAAAGAAATTTTATCGAGTATGGAAATGAAACTTAAAGATAACAATTTAAAATGGGACCAACTTCACTTTTATATCAAAAAAAATACACAAGATAACAATAGTAACAACAATAACAGTAACAACAACAATAATAATAATTTTACATTAATTAATGAAAATAAACAATTAAATGAAATCATTAAAAATGGTATCGATTTAATATATTTAATATAAAATTAAAAATAAAGATAAATAAAAGATAAACAAAGTTATTTAGTTTTTTTAAGGGTTTTTTATTTTTTATTTTTTTTGTTTGTTTTATTTTTGGGGGGGAGGGGGAGGGTTGGTGGTAACCAAGAGAGTAAGCCCCATTAAGTAGAGATTAAAGATTTAAAATTCATTACAATTTGTATAGAATTTGATCTTTTAACTTAATTGTATTAGCCTTTTACTACGACCATTGACTTAAGATGATTCACAAGACTCGAGTAATTAAATATACCTTCTTTGTCAGGGTGGCACAAACTAAGACATTACCATTACGGGCGACACTTTCTGTCCTAGGGTCTGGGGACTTTTCCCAAAGCTAATCTTGTTTATTTATTTGATTATTCAAACATTGTTTGTACATGAATATCCATTTGTATGCTTTGATAACAATTCTTCAGATTACCCCAAAGAAAAAAAAAAAAATTATAATTTTTTTTTGAATTTA
Organism: Dictyostelium purpureum; assembly: GCF_000190715.1. Lineage (NCBI taxonomy): Eukaryota > Evosea > Eumycetozoa > Dictyosteliales > Dictyosteliaceae > Dictyostelium > Dictyostelium purpureum. The sequence goes on from NW_003519383.1 coordinate 116,800, forward strand.
TATTTACCGAAAAAAAAAAAAAAAATTAAAAAAAAAAAAAATTAAAAAAATAAAAATAAAAAAAAGCAAAAAAAAGAAAAAAACGAAATAACGTTGGATTGAATAAATTAAATAAATTTATGTTCAATTTTTTAATATATTAAATAAAAGAGTAAAAGAGTAATAATTTTTTTATTTATTTATAAACTAAAAAAAAAGTTTTTTTATTTATTTTTTTTTTTTATTTATTTTTTATTTGTTTTTTTTTTTGATTGATTATTTATTATTTATTATGGCCATGAATTTTATAAAAAAAAAAAAAATTTTAATATTAACAATATTTAAATATTAATTATATACAGTAAAAATTTATTATTAATACTATCCAAATTTTTTTTTTTTTTTCTTTTTTTTTTTTTTTTTTTTTTTTTTGGGGGTTATATTATTTGAGGCAAACAATTTTTAAAACCTGAATCCCGAGCCCCATTTGAAAACAAAAAAAAAAACAATCCCGTTTTTTTTCTTTTCTTGCCTACCAAAAAAACCAAAAAAATACTTTTTCAATTATTTTTTAGCCCATCGTTGGATTAAAGAATTGATAAAAAAGAATACATAAAAAAATTTTGAGGGGGAAAGCAGAAGGCAATATAAAATGAAACAATAGGCCCCCTTTATATTTTAAATTTGCTATTA